>NC_135211.1:13854270-13891770 GCF_052324685.1 Brachyhypopomus gauderio | reverse complement strand
GGGGAGATTGGTCCCTGGTCAAAATGGAAGCCTGCAGTTTTAAACATTTGACTTTCGATTTGAAAAAGCAGCTTTTTCAAATTAAGTTACAAATATGCCACCATCCTTACAAAATAAGCCCTGTATATGATCCACAAGAATGCTAAACAGATACCGAAGCCAGAGAGGACCACAAAACCACAAACCACTTAATTTCTTAGCTAGCAAAACAAACAAGACACAACCAGCCCAGCTACACAGCCATTTGTCTCCACCTGTTATTTTTCAATAACGTCTTATCAGCTAACTGATTTGATGGATAGTGGATTGTTTTCAAGCATGCGATGGACAACCGAAATCTCTGAGGGTGTTTGTTTTGGAGTTTTTCTGAAGCTATTGCTATGCTAGGTGAATTAAAAGGAAGGCGGCCATTAGCTGCCTCTGCGCTGTGCTTGAACCAGCTCTCCAGGCTTCATGGTTGGTATATCTCTGACACTTGGTCATGCGCCTTGCTGCAGTGGAAGCTGTGAAGCTCTTAGGAGCCTTGCATGTGTAAACGTGACTCTTACATCCGCTAAAGGTTAATGCTACAATAATAGCTAAACTTTGCGCTCACGGTGTTCACATGCGCGTCCCAATGACTTTCACCTCATAGCTTTACAAACATTCACGGGGTAACAACACGGGGTAAAATACAGTGAGAACAGAAGGGATGGGAGTCTGGCCACATAATTTTTTTTTTTCTCTGACAGTTCTTAGTTTACCATAAACTTCCACAGTGTTTTCCCAGGCCTGGGCCTGCAGGATAGGGTTAACAAAGTTCAAGTCTGCACAAAAGTGTCTGGAATTTTTATGTACTTTTAGGAAATTTTCTGTGAATTCACATCATATACGAACACCATCAAACAAATCACGTTTCACATTATTGCGTGGTTTTAAAAACGAGTGCCTGGTTAAAATACGAAGTGCCAGCAGCAGAGCCTATGCTAGTGTGATCCAGATGCGCTCTAAATGGAGATGTTTATGGGCAGCAGATTGGAGCGCTGAGGCGGGGCGGAGAGTCCCAGTTGCCCAGCTCTCCGTGGAGCTGTGCTAGGGACACGCTCCCCCTCCCACGGCGCAGGACGGATCCGGAGCACTGATGAGGAGGATGATGGCGGTAGCGACGCCAGGCGTCCTCCCGTCTGTCTCTTCTATTTTGCTTGCTCACGCTCGCATTCTCTCGCTCGCTCTCCAAGGTATCCTCCCCTTTGTCCAGTATGAAGGGATTATGTCAGAGCTCTTAAAGAAGGAGGTGGAGGTGGAAGAGGAGGTAGGGGTGGAGGCGACAGTGCCTGCTGCTGTAGCTTGGGTGGTGGGAGTGGCAGCAGTGGGGACACTGGGCCCTATGGGGAAACGGGAGACGAGGAGCGATGACAGTAACGCAGGGCTGGAAGGTGGCAGGGCTGACAGTGCTGGACTCTGCCTGAGCGGGTCTGCAGGTTCCTGGGCTCTGTCTCAGACCCAGCACCCCAGGGGGCGGTGGGGAGCGGTGGGCCGGCGGGGCTGCTGCCTGTCAGAGCTGGATCAGTGGGCGGGGGAAGCCGCTCGGGTGCTGGGTGAGCTCTGGAGCGCCACCGAAGGGAAAGAAAGAAGCAGTGCAAGATCACAGGGATTCACACTGTTGAACCCTGGAGCAATGAGACTCACACATAAGCACACATGGTACACATGAACGGGCAGGACTGTGGACAGACCCACACAAACAGAGAAATGTCTCCAACAGTCTTTGTGTCTGTCTTTGACAAGCACAAAGCACATTAACACACACACACACACACACACACACACACACACACACACACACACACACACACACACACACACACTGCATTTATGAGCATGTTTACTGTCACACATAGGCACTTAGGAAACTTCTTCATTGTCTCTAAATCACATCTGCATCGTGTTATATCTAAGCAATTGTATCACAGCCATAACAATTTCATAGCATGAAACCAATGTATGCTTGTCTACAGCAATCTTGAGGTAAGATGTAGCTAAAAAGCAAGGCAATAACAGAGAGATAAGACTCATGTCCAGCTTTTCTAACAGTAAGTTACCACGTATATTCTCTGCCAGAATGAATTACTCTCTCTCCAGAGTGCTCTGCTGTTGTGAAGCGGGCATTTCTGTTAAATCACGCCTTAACACTCAGCAAAGGTATCCTTCATCAGACCAGAGGGAACAGGCTGTGAGGCTCATGCGTAAAGAAACAACACCAACAACAACAACACACAAAAAAACAGAGCAATTACAGCCATTAAGAAAGCAAAGCATGCCAATAAGCCATTATTCAACTTCCACTTGTACATTTTTCAAAGACATAAATCTCAGGCTCAAAGGAAAAAAACATCTTGTTTTTGCTCTGTGCCAAAGATTCTTGAGAGACAACTCCTTAATCAAAATACTGCTCCATTTTATTTATTTGTTTATTTTTTTCTCACTCTTCTCTGCTGGGGATTTCTTAATGATAATGTTGTTGGTCTTCATCTGGTCTGCTCACTAGGAAGTGGTATCCTCTCCTTCAACCTCGTCGTTGGTCGTTTGTCACGCTACCAGACATGCCTCTTTGATTTTTACAGAAAAGGAGGTCCACAGTATCAATCTGAGATGCTTCGGCTCAAAGAAATTAGAAAGGATGTGAGAAGATTAGACCACCTCCGGAACAAAGAACACACACACACACACACACACACACACACACACACACACACACACACATATATATATATATATATATATATATATATATATATATATATATATATATATATATATATATATATATATATATATATACACACACACACTCACCGGCCACTTTATTAGGTACACCTGTCCAACTGCTCATTAACGCAAATGTCAAATCACATGGCAGCAGCACAATGCATTTAGGCATGTAGACTAAGATGGCTAAGGCAGTTCAAACTGAGCATCAGAATGGGGAAGAAAGGTGATTTAAGTGACTTTGAACATGGCATGGTTGTTGGTGCTAGACACGCTGGTCTGAACATTTCAGAAACTGCTGATCTAATGGGATTTCTACACACAACCATCTCTAGGGTTTACAGAGAATGGTCAGAAAAAGAGAAAATATCCAGTGAGCAGCTGTTCTGTGGGTGCAAATACCTTGTTGATGCCAGAGGTCAGAGGAGAATGGCTAGCCTGGTTCGAGCTGATAACACGGCAACAGTAACTCAAATAACCAGTCGTTACAACTGGGGTATGCAGAAGAGCATCTCTGAACACACAACACGTCGAACCTTGAGGCGGATGGGCTACAACAGCAGAAGACCACACCGGGTCAGCTTCACCGGGTCAGCTGCCACTCCTGTCAGCTAAGAACAGGAAACTGAAGCTACAGTTCCACAGGCTCACCAAAATTGGACAATAGAAGATTGGAAAAACATTGCCTGGTCTGATGAGTCTCAATTTCTGCTGTGAAATTCAGATGGTAGAGTCAAAATGTGGCATCAACAACATGAAAGTATGGATCCATCCTGCTTTGTATCAACGGTTCAGGCTGGTGGTGGTGGTGCAATGGTGTGAGGGATATTTTCCTAGCACACTTTGGGCCCATTAGTACCAATTGAGCATCATGTCAATGCCACAGCCTACCTGAGTATTGTTGCTGGCCATGTCCATCCCTTTATGACCAGTGTACCCATCTTCTGATGGCTACTTCCAGCAGGATAACGCGCCATGTCATAAAGCGCGAATCATCTCAGACTGGTTTTTTGAACATGACAATGAGTTCACTGTACTCTAATGGCCTCCACAGTCACCAGATCTCAATCCAACAGAGCACCTTTGAGATGTGGTGGAACGGGAGATTCACATCATGGATGTGCAGCCGACAAATCTGCAGCAACTGCGTGATGCTCTCGTGTCAATATGGACCAGACACTCTGAGGAATGTTTCCAGTACCTTGTTGAATCTATGCCACGAAGAATTAAGGCACTTCTGAAGGCTATATATATATATATATATATATATATATATATATATATATATATATATATGTGTGTGTGTGTGTGTGTGTGTGTGTGTGTGTGTGTGTGTGTGTGTGTGTGTGTGTGTGTATGTATTCCTGTGCATGCGGGGGCGTAGGATCAGTCATCAGCACACTCTTACATGGTCTCAGGGCCTCAGACTCTGTTGTAATTTGCCATGTCCAAGTGGTTCGTTCCAGTGCAGGCTGTGTGTATTCGATCCCTGCTCTCTCAGTAAGTGCTGAAAACAAATTGCAATCACACTTCTATCAGCAAAACGGCAAAGCACTTTTGCATTATTCTTACACAACAAACAAACAAAACAAAAAAGCTATTATTCATGACTGAACAAATGGCTGGTATGATACAGATTGAATTATCAGTTGAATTATCACTCGGGAAAATTCAGAGGACACTTGTGGTTGGACCTCACACAGGGTGATGAAGGACCTAGACTAATTTGACCATTTGCCAAATCAGAAAAGGGGTGGGGCTGAGGGGTGGGGCTGAGGGGTGTGTGCAGCTGCGTGCATGAGGACCTTACCCTGTTGGAGATGGTCTCCGATGAAGAGCAGTGGACATACGTCAATGGAGGCGGGTTGGCCCATTCACGCCCAGAGATGGACTGGTTTTGATAAGCTGTGAGTCCATATGCCCCCCTGCTGTCCAGTGTCATGAATCAGATCCATCATCCTGCTCTCTCTCTCTCTCTCTCTCTCTCTCTCTCTCTCTCACTCTCTCTCTCTGATTCAGGGTTGAAGTGAAGGGTCTTCTCTGCCATTACTGGCTAATGAGCCATGCAGGAGATACACCTTCAGCTGCCACATGATGAGCCTTCCCTGACATCCTACCCCTCACTGGGGTAGAGTGTGTGTGTGTAGGTGTGTGTGTGTGTGTGTGTGTGTGTGTGTGTGTGTGTGTGTGTGTGTGTGTGTGTGTGTGTGTGTGCGTGTGCGTGTGTGTGTGCGCGTCCATGTGCGTGCGTTCACTCACACACTCGCCACACAGTGTGTATCGGAGTGTGGGATGTGGTGCGCATGTGTGTGCTTGCACACTCTCTCTTATTTTGTCCATCAATCACATCATTAGTCAAAGCAGACAGAGCTGTCAGCCAGAGTTGGCAGGAGGGCCAGCAGACAGGTGTTAGCGTGTTAGCGTCTCACCTTCTGCCTGCATCTGCAGTCAGGCAGCCTCCCAGTACTCCAGAGTCCTGCACAGGAACACAGCAGCACAGAGGAGGGACGGGTGGGCTTGGGTTGGGGGAGCTAGAAGGATATGAGAGTCTGTCCTACTTCATCCTTGTTATGTAGTTATTGATGTTAGGGCACATTATTCAGTAACTACTGTGAGTTATTCAGTAACTACAACAAAACTAATAGGACAGGTTGCAGTTGTAAGAGGAGGGGGGGGGGGGGGGCTTGTGGGTGAGAGCATTGTAATGTAATGTAATGCGAATAAAAAGTTAGGCGAATATGTTTTTGTGGAGAAGCCTGTGAAAAAGTAGACCGAAACATGGAGGCCCTCTTCAATTCCAGTTCAACGGTTCACTTTAATTATGTCTGTTAGAACCCAGCTGTAAATCTGAGAACTCTGGCCATGACAACATCTGGTGTGGCTCACCATGGAATCAAACCCCTCTCCAATCAGCCGAAAGAGAGAGAGAGAGAGAGAGAGAGAGAGAGGGAGAGAGAGAGAGAGAGAGAGAGAGAACATGATGGAGGAGAGAAAGCAGACTGAAGGGGCATCAGAACACTGCCGTTGATTAGAGAAGCGGATGATTTAAGCATGAGTGCTGACACTTCCAGCTTTCCCAGGAAATAGGTTACAAATGATTGAATAGATAAGGATATGCTACTATTGCACTCAGATTTGTTTTGCTGGCAACCGTCTTTTCCTGCTGCAATGGTTGCTCAAAACCCTGAAGGCAAACAGACTCACACACACACACACACACCCACACACACACTTGCACACAACCTTGCCTTCAGACCAAACTTGAGTCAGCTCAGTGATCTCTATTACTCATGGACGGGCTATTTGGATCTTGGAGAGGGAATCGAGATGTCGTTTAGATCGAGAGACTGTGTTGTACACTAGCTGCTTGTCAACATGACTAGAAGGCAAGAGGTTAGATTGTCAGAGTGTTGACACATACGCCCGAGCTTTCTGGATTATTCCACACTGTATGTAACCCAGAGCGGGAAGCATCTGAAAGCACTCATGGTGGTCTTCTCTTGATCGGAGTTTCTCATAACTCAGCCTGGTGGTGAGGAAAGAGCAAGAACAAGACTTTGTTAAGTTCTTACCCTTTTAATTTCTTCCCTCTTTTTTGACTCTCTCATATTCAGTGAACTTTTTCCCTCGTGTTTTCCCTGGGTAGATTTTTCAAGCTAATAGGTTTATAAATAACATTTAATGTTCAGAGCCATTGAAAACAACACGGAGGAGAGTGTGGGTCTGCCAGACCTCCAGCACCTGGCCTTGCTGGGGGAGCTCACATCCGTTAAGCATTTTCAACTTTATTAACCCGCCTTTAGAGTGTAGACACCGTGTCTCCGTCATCCTGCCCTTCAGGCTGCACTAGATTGCCTCCCCTCTCTTTTGAATGTGGCTGTTTTCTTTTTTGTTTCCGTTTTAGTTTTTTGTTTTCTATTCTATTATTCTCATATTTTTCACTACTTACCCCCACCACTCACCCCCACACTGGTAATGCGTGTATATCTATCTATCTATCTATCTATCTATCTATCTATCTATCTATCTCTCTCTCTCTCTCTCTCTCTCTCTCTATATATATATATATATATATATATATATATATATATATATATATATATATATATATATATATATATTACTATTAATTACATTCCTTCACCACACTGGTTGAAAAAGTGCCATGAATCAGAAACTTGTCCTGAGGGTCCTTCTAGAGGAGCTTCAAAACCAAGAAGATTCAGCAACCAAAGGTCTGAAAGGCCTTTATTCTCTTTCAAACGGCATGTGCTGTGTGTGTAGCATGGTCTTCTTCACTTCTTCAACTCAAAACTGCTCACTGTTTGAGGAGAAGAGCAATCGAAATGCAAAGAGTGGTGAGAGTCAACAAAAATGCTCGGCATTAGCGGTCTTGCCTTTTCTTATTTGATTGAGGTTTCTAAGCTGAGTCTGTGGATGTAGAGGTGATTGTTCACACCGGTGTTTGTGCACCTCATTTTGTACACACTTGTCCATGTTCAGTGGCAATAATGGTTACAGACACATGCTGACAAAGAAATCTTAACAGACAATGTGCAGGACTTAAAGCGTCTGATTAGGCATTCATAAAGCACTCACAGTCACAATACCGCAAATACAGCGCCTTTCTTAGTTAATATGAATAAAAAGATTATGATTCAAATAAGGTTTTATGAAATCCACTTGTTTATTGGATGTCAGGCATTGTACAGTACAATAAAGTTTTATATTTATATTGTAATACCAGGGCTTAGATGATGATGGTATATGGCATTTTCTTCTGCGAAGGACGTGTGTGATAATCGATTGCACCTCTGCGCTTCAGCATTGCAATTCAAGATGTAGGAGCAATTGTCCATCTCTATCCATCAGACTGTCCATCTCAGCTCGCAAACACATTAAAGTTTATTGCACAATCATGATTTCAGTCATCCGTTTGGGTGTGTTTCTGGCCCAAACCTTTGGATTTAGCGGTGACTCAGTTTTGGACTCATCATACACAACAGAGCCATAAATCGCCTCAATTTGCCTCAAGACTAGTCAGAAGTTGACAATTCCAGATTGTTTTGGTTCTTGGAGATGGAATTTGGAAGCAAAATCTTACATCACAAAACTCTGTGCTTTACATTGGGGAATCGGAGCTTGCTTAACCATGAAAGTTGCAATAAGTTTTAGTAAACTCTAGGCACTTATTTGTATAATATATGTTGATAAATAGGATGATATCTTCTGCTGAACTGTCCAACATCCTTGCTAATCCTTGTTTCGTGAAGACAAAAGGCTACCAATACTTGCGGTTCTTTCTCTGGGTCTTTCTGTGAGAAGACAGAGGGACAGAGGACAAGTTAATCACGTCTCCACATTTCCTAAGTATTGTCTCAGCAGTGGGGATTTGCAGGGGCATATCATGGGCAGGTGTGTAGTTTTTATAGATATTGCCGTATTTATGAAGGTCAGTAATCTTTACTGGCAGCCATGACGGTGAGCACACAAGATGGCCGTGATTTGTCCAGGTTGCAGCTAAAGGGAATTCCAAGATTGGTGCAGCACAGCTTGCAGCACAGTTGGTCTCTAGTGTAAATCTGGTGTAAAGGGTCTTTTGTCTGATGTTGCAGCATATTTTACAGATATTTTGTTAGTTCGTCCACACAGAGCAGTGTTTTTCAGTGAAAACATACACACTAGCCACCACCCACACGCTACACATGAGCCCTCCAGCTTACTCGACCCCAACCCCACACACACACCACACACATGCACATACCTCTAGACCCCCCCCCCCCAACACACACACCACACACACATACACAAACACATGCACCACATACATGCACCCCTACACTCCACACAAAAATACATACACACACACACACACACACACACCAAATACATGGACATACCTCTAGACATCATACACAAACACACCACACACACACAAAAACACACACATGTACACAAATACATACACACATACACAATCACATGCACCACACACATGCACATACCTCTAGACACCACACACGCACACACACACACACACACCATACACATGGACGTACCTCTAGACACCATGCACACACCCCTACACACACATGCACACACCCCATACACACACCACACACATGCATACACCACACACCAAACACACACACACACACACACACACACACACACACAACACACACATGCATGCCTCTACAACACACAAACACACTCACCCTTGCACCCTGCCCTCCTTACACACACCTTACACATGCATGCACGCCTTGGGCCCACCCCCACCGGCCTCTCCGTGCACAGCGCGGAAACACGCACGCCGTCATCCGTCTTCATTTGAAGAGAGGGTTAAAAAACATAACTAATGATGGCTATCAGAGAGAGGAAGAGGAGAGCGTCGCTGCTGGAACGCAGCTGTGCCAAGCACTGCCAAGGCCACCATTACTCACTCACTCCAAACAGGCCTGGATACACTTGTAAACATTATTAAAAATAATAACTTAATGTCTCCTCCCCTGCCACTGCCACTGAGGTATTGCCAATTAGCTCCCTGGTCTTTGGTGTGTTGTTTTGTTCTTCTCAGGCTGCGCGCTTGCATTCTCTTCTCTCTGATTGGTCCATTTACACAAGCCTGGGCTTCACCTGCAGGCCGCTCCACTACAGTGTAAAATAATGGCTGGTGCTGATCCAGGCCTTATTCTACTATTGCTACTAATGTCATTTGTAACTTACAGACTGAAAGCATTAATTAGGTAGTAACGTTCGTGGCATTTGTTTCATTTTGTGGACCCAATCATAATAGAAATGATGAAAGAGTATAGACTAGTTAAGATCTTGATACATTGGCATTAATGGCATTAGTGGGGGAAAAAGCTTTAGACTGTTTGTGGTGTAAGGTATGTTTGCAAACTATTTAAATCAGACCAAACTTCATCCTAATGATTAAAAATAACACAGTAAATTAGCTTTCTCTAATGAACTGACAGGTATCAGCAATCTGTGAAGCCACAGTTATTTTCTTTATTCGCACAAGCTGTTAACATTATTGTAATGCTTATGCACACAAACACAGATATGTGCACACTTGCACCCGCCTGCCCGCACACACACACACACACACACACACACACACACACACACACACACACACACACACACACACACACACACGCACACACGCACATCCACCACAGAGTGGAGCAGCTTTGCCCATGTGGCCAGATAAAGCAGAAGGAGATGTTGAATGAAGCTGCCAAATGCTTTGAGGGCCACCTGTCTATAAATTTATAAATAGACAAAAAAGGAAGACAAAGAGCACGAGTGTGGGAACATCTAGCCACAGGGAACACAGACTGCGTGTGTGTGTGTGTGTGTGTGTGTGTGTGTGTGTGTGTGTGTGTGTGTGTGTGTGTGTGTGTGTGTGTGTGCTGCTTTCCTATACTATACATTCGATGACAAGCTGGAATGAGCGTAGGGTCAAGTCCTGCATCTTGATTATGCTGTTGATACTCCCTGGGGTTCTGCCCATTGATTCTCACATCTAGTTTACCTTGTTTTCCAATCCATTTGTGACACTCTACAACTGCCCATGATGGAAAAAGGTGTCATACATATAAATTATGGGCCGCTATATGTTAAATAATTTTATAAATTAACTTCAGAGTGGTGCCGGTCACTGGATTGTGTGTGTGTGTGTGTGTGTGTGTGAATATATGTGTGTCTGGGGGTATGGACATATGTGTCTATGAGTATGGGTGTCTGTGGGTGAGTGTGTGTGTGTGTGTGTGTGTGTGTGTGTGTGTGTGTGTGTGTGTGTGTGTGCGCGTGTGTGTGCGTGGCCAGTTGTGGTACACTCTCACAGTCTCGTGCTCTGATTATTCTGACCATGTTGTCATGTGTAATGAAGCAGGGGCCCCTATCATTAATCAAAGGGACCAATCGGATAACTAATTCAGGCAATAGAACTGAACCATAAGACCCAGTGGTTAGTGAGTAGGGTAGAACAGGCTGGGCCAGAGAGAGAGAGAGAGAGAGAGAGAGAGAGAGAGAGAGAGAGAGAGAGAGAGAGAGAGAGAGAGAGAGAGAGAGGGGATCAATATCTCTCTTCGGGGCGGAGGCAGTTCAAAATCAGTTTCTAATTTGGCATATTAAAGCCATAATGGCGGTTGTGGGGCTGAGTTGCACAGGGGGACAGGCGAGGTTAATTAGCCTGCTGCACTCCCAGACTGAAGTGGAGTCGCACGCGTGCTCCCGCTTTAATTAACACTGATGGTGTGTGTGTGTGTGTGTGTGTGTGTGAGAGAGAGAGAGAGGTTGAGGGAGGATTGGGGGTGGTGCATAGACAAAAGACGAAATGCTCATTTCACTATTACAAACAACATGCATTCTGCAGGCCTAAAATGAGAGGATGTGTTTCAAAGATGTTCATATCAGCTCAGACAGACATAAAGAGAGGGAGGGGGGGGTGTGTGTGGGGGGGGGGGGGTTATACTGCACTGCGCAGTACAGTTTCTGTATACTATGGATAACATATTGTATGGATGTGTTTATATGCAGTATATTTATACACATTGCAGTACATTGCAGTAAACTGTACAGGCGATATACTGTATATAATTCTGTTTACATCTCTGCTCTTCATCTGTATTTGTGTACATGTTACTTCTGTTTATCTGTTTGTGCTTTGGCATGACTATATGATTTTGCCATACCAATAAAGCTAATTTAAATTGACACTGAGAGAGAGAGGGATCCGTATTAAGAGTGGCATGTGCGTGCATGTATTCCCTGAAAAGCATCACAGTCCCATATAAGCGTCATGGCCGAGGTGTTTCTCCTTCACGTGCTCAGTGCTCAGGTCAGAGGCAATGAGGTCATTGGTGAAACTTGTTATGAAACCCTGAAAGTAAACAATTTTCAAATCTGCTATTTGACGGCAAGGGAAGTAACATGAAATCAAGGTTCACTTGATGTTCGTGCATAGCTGCTAATTAAATTAATTATAGGAATGAGTATTGCATTTTTTAAATTTTTTTTTTTTATGAAATGCGATTTGAGTTAATTAGTGAGTGTATTAGGCTGGTAAGCTCTGTAAGCCAGTCAGCTCTGAGCCTGCTTTAGCGTATGCTAACGATCACTTACTGCCTTGACTGGATACACCTTTGCATGATTAGACATGTCCTTTGACAAAGAATACTGAGTCGTATTTTGTGTTAACTTCCCTAATTCATGCTGTGGGTCTGCAGGTGGCCCTAACCAAGCCCCGCTCAACCACCAAGAACAGCCACCTCTTCTTCAGTTAAGTGCTCACGCACCGAGAACAGCAAACTCTTCTTCAGTTAGGCACTCACTCACAGAGAACAGCCAACTCTTCTTCAGTCAGTCCCACCAGGATTTCGCGGGCCTTTTTTGTGATTGTTGCAGGCTAAAATGTTTGATGTTGCGGGTGTTTTTCAAAAAAATTGTGATGGAAGTTGCGGTGTGTTTTTGCTTTTTTGTGAGTACATTACAATAGGGAGTAAATGTTGTATGGTTTCCTCTATTTAGTAGTCCATTTTAATTATCTATTTACCTATTTATTCAGGGTTGCCAACTTTTCAAGATCGCTTGGCGCCAGAGCGAACTAGTAACTCATAGATATGGATCAGAGATAAATAAACTTTATCTCTGACTTTAAACTTTATCTCAGTTTAAAGTTTAAACTTATAAACTTTATCTCAGACCCTCGCCGCTTGCGTGAGCTGCAGTGACTTCGCGGGCTACCGTTGCATTGTGGGGAATGTAGTGTTTGTGCGTGCAAAACACCATCGGGCGGCTGTGGCCTGCGGGCCGGTTCTAATAGTAATTAAATATCATCCAGGGGGCCATAGATAATCAATTCGCGGGTCGGATCTGGACAGTTTATCCCCGCTTTTATGTAGTGTACCGGGATACTGCTTTTCCCGATCTTTTTGCCGTTATTTTCGTCGCTCATGCTGCTTTCAGTCTGCTCCTCTTGAACATATATACGGAAGTAAGGCGGGAGTTTGTCGACGTCACATCAAGACGACATCAGTGATTGGTCAAATTTGCGGGAAAGTTGCGGTGATTGGCTGAAGTTGCAACACCGCCCTGAATTCGTGGGGTTTGCTTGAAGTTGCGTTGAAGTTGCAAATCGCAACATCGCGACTTTCTGGAGGGTCTGTTCAGTTAGGCACTCACCCACAGAGAACAGCCAACTCTGCTTCAGTTAAGCGCTCACGGACCGAGAACAGTGAACTCTTCTTCAGTTAGGCGCTCACCCACCGAGAACAGCCAACTCTTCTTCAGTTAGGCGCTCACTCACCGAGAACAGTGAACTCTTCTTCAGTTAGGCGCTCACTCACAGAGAACAGCAAACTCTTCTTCAGTTATGCACTCACTCACAGAAAACAGCAAACTCTTCAGTTAGGCACTCACTCACCGAGAACAGCCAGCTCTTCTTCAGTTAAGCGCTCACTCACCGAGAACAGCAAACTCTTCTTCAGTTAGGCACTCACTCACAGAGAACAGCAAACTCTTCTTCAGTTAAGCATTCACGGACCGAGAACAGTGAACTCTTCTTCAGTTAGGCGCTCACCCACCGAGAACAGCCAACTCTTCTTCAGTTAGGCACTCACCCACCGAGAACAGTGAACTCTTCTTCAGTTAGGCGCTCACCCACCGAGAACAGCCAACTCTTCTTCAGTTAGGCGCTCACTCACAGAAAACAGCAAACTCTTCAGTTAGGCACTCACTCACCGAGAACAGCCAGCTCTTCTTCAGTTAAGCGCTCACTCACCGAGAACAGCAAACTCTTCTTCAGTTAAGTGCTCACGCACAGAGAACAGTGAATTCTTCTTCAGTTACTCTCCTGAGTTTCTTGAGCTTCTCTAAATGAAACAATTCCACAACAACAAACTGCCAAAAAAAAAAATAATGTTAACTCTAAATCTTCATTTAAAACTTTTTTATGGTCCATGTCAAAAGTGCTGAACAGAATATCAAGATATTACAGAATATATTTTATTTTTTATATAAAATATACTTTTTCAAAAAATAAATAGTATCTGGGACATTTGCACTTGTATTTGTGAAAAATCTAGTTTTGTTTAATCGCTGGAACTGTATTTACACTGGCGAAATGTGAACTGAACCTAACATAGTGCTTTTGTTTTGCCTTCTGAGCACAACAGCCATTTTCTGAACAGCTGTTTATGTGTGGAGTGTAGTTTCATTCTGGAGGCATTATCATCAGCACTCTTCCATCTCTGTGCTTTTACCTCAGCCATGACTTGAGAAAGCGTGACATGACGTGACACAGCAGGTTTGCCAGGTTTGACACAGCAGGTTTGTAGCTGTTTGTGTGTGTGTGTGTGTGTGTGTGAGAGAGAGAGAGAGAGAGAGAGAGAGAGAGAGAGAGAGAGCTGATTGTCCAGAGTTCAGTTTGGGAGTCACTGTTTAACTGATATGATATGTGATGCTCTTTTCCATCAGAGAGAGGGGGGAGGAGAGAGATGAAAACCCTCATTATATCAAGGAACTTGTGGATCACCTGTCACGTGTCAGCAGTCTTACTGGCTCTTGTAAAACCCACCTGATAGCCAATTATTTCAACTGCTTTTTTCCTGGGGTATTTTCATAAATATGTAATTCTTATAAGATAGAACTACACATATCTCCAACCACACTGGGGCCTCTGTACCATACTGCTAATTATGTCTAATTTTTCATTGGTGGATCTGTGTGTGCATGTGAGAAGAGAAGGGAATGAGATAGAGAGAGAGAGAGAGAGAGAGAGAGAGAGAGAGAGAGAGAGAGAGGTATATGTGTTGGTTGATGATGTCCAATTTTTTCATTTATTCTCATTACAGTTGATGTCAGTTTGTTTCCTTAACAGATTCAGGGTCAGTGTTGAACAGACCCAGCCACACACACACACACACACACACACACACACACACACACACACACACACACACACACACACACACACACACACACACTCACACTCACATACACAACACACATTTACACACATGCACAAGCACCAGTATTCAGTATGCCGCTATCATTAAAGAGACATACTCCTGGGTAGGGATAATGAGATGGAGGGGGGGTACGTCTTGTAGAGAGCAGTAAAGCAGCTGTAGAAGAGGGAGCGTGACGGAAGTGGGAGAGAAGGGGTCTGCTCGCCATTATCAAGCATCATCAGCTACTGCAGCAATACGCAGGGCTGCAGGTCAGACGTCCATCTCCTCTTCAGCCTCTAAGAGAACAGACCAGGTCTGCTCCATTTCCAGAGCACACGTGTGCCAAATACACCCCCAGAGTTACGCTCCAGAGTTATGCTCCGGGGTTACGCTCCGGGGTTACGCTCCGGGATTATGCTCCAGGGTTACACTCCGGGATTATGCTCCAGGGTTACGCTCCAGAGTTATGATCCAGAGTTACGCTCCAGAGTTACTCTCCAGAGTTACACTCCAGGGATACGCTCCACAGTTACGCTCCAGGGTTACGCTCCAGAGTTACGCTCCAGAGTTATGCTCCAGAGTTACGCTCCAGAGTTATGCTCCAGAGCTGCGCTCCAGTCCCAGTATAAAAACGTTGAACGTTTTTTTGCACTGATATATATGAGGTTTAACTGCATTTGATTCCTACAGACATGAACAACAGCAATCTGCTTGGAGTTGTGGGCATAAATCAGAAAAAAACATGGCAAGTGTTTGGAAAAAAAAATAAAAAAATTGAAAATATATTTGTCCCATTAGCTTGTATCACATTTACCTTCGCACCCAGGCTGACAGAATATTAATCTCTAAGTTTAATCAAATAAAGTTAAACAAATGTGATATCTAAAGAGCAATGACTCACAGGCGATGGGGAGCATGCACTATGTACAATGCTGCTTCCATTTCCTGCTTGTGCTTTGTTAATCTCTCTCTAGGTCATGGGGATCGAGGCCTAGGGCCCCAGTGACCTTGGCAGAAATCTCCCACGGTGGAGTGGGAGGTGGCCAAAGCGACTCGGGCCCGCCTCCCATTGGAAGGCTCCGCCTCTTCATGGTGGAGGGCCGGCCCCGTGGAGGCATTGTGTGTTAAGGAAGCCTAGCCAGGTGAGATAGTGGCAAGGAGTGTGATTGTGCTCCTACAGCAGGGCCATGGCCTGACAGCTGCTAGGTGTGTGTGTGTGTGTGTGTGTGTGTGTGTGTGTGTGTGTGTGTGTGTGTGTGTGTGTGTGTGTGTGTGTGTGTGTGTGTGTGTGTGTGTGTGTGTGTGTGTGTGTGTGTGTGTGTGCATGCGTGCGTGCATGTGTTTGTATGTTTTTCACTATGTTAAATTTACAAAGGCAGCATCTATCCATCAGTATATGTGTGTGTGTCTTTGTGAGTGCATATGTGCATGTGTGTGTGTGTATGCGTGTGTGGGTGTCTGTGTGTGTGTGTTATCCCTGGTCCCCTCTCTGTCTGCTGGGTATTGACAGTCTTGACAGCACGTTGATTATCAGACCCACAGGAAGCAGAGGCCTGTCGGCCATAAGGTGTGTTTGAGAGACGAGTCTTTCCTTAGAGTGATGAGACAATCCAGAGAGAGAGAGAGGGAGGGAGAGAGAAAGGGAGAGAGAGAGAGACAGGGAGGGAGGTTAAGGGTTGTCATGGCCATCAGGATCATGACAATAAGCTGTCTGGTGTGAAAGAGACAGGCAGGTCTGGGATCAGGATCAGATTAACAATCACACTGACCTCCAGTAGGGCTGCAGCCGGAGCACAGCTTACTGATCCCCATCCAGATCATTATACACACCAGCCATGCTCACATCAGGCCCAGAGGACCATCGCCACGCCCACACCGGGGCTGTGTGTTAATTACACAATACATTCCACAATGATATGTGGGGGGAAATTTTTGACTGAAATACTTTCATGGACTGCAGAAAAGCAGGCAAAATGGCCCCTCTCTCTCCCTCCCTCTCTCTTTCACACACACACACACACACACACACACACACACACACACACACACACACACACACACACACACACACACACACACACACACACACACACACACACACACACACACAAAGAGAGAGAAATACACACATTATGTGAGATGATGCTCTCAAGGGAGAGCTGTTTGTTTTGCTACAGTATGTTTGATTGCTATCTAGCTATTTCCAACTTTATGTAAATTCCCCATTTTACCCATGATTTGATTGGAAAGCTCGTGTATTTCATCACATGAATAAGCAGAGGTGTTTTTTTAGTGTATGTTTTTTCTTGCTGAAGCAAGACTACGGGTGATTGGCTGCTCGAAAGGACAGGCTGGGTCACATATTCTAGAACCATCCTCTTTACAGCTAATCATTTTTTCCTTTATCTCCCTGTGTCTGTTACACTCTGCCCCTCATCCTCTCTCTCTCCTACACTTTCCCTCACTGCTGAAGGGTATCAGTCGATACTCTCTCTCTCTCTCTCTCTCTCTCTCTCTCTCTCTCTCTCTCTCTCTCTCCCTCTCTCCCTCCCTCCCTCCCCTGCCCTCTCTCTCCTGCTCTGTAGCAGAGGCACCAGATGAATGATTGCCTGGGCTGAAAGTACATGTTTCTCAAGGACCTCTGATGGGCGGCGATAATAAAAATGATGTCGCTACTGGAGGAAGTGTTTTCCTGGCCCCTCCCCCGTCATAATCACAGCCCTCCCCAGCCCATTATCCCGGTCACCACAACGACCGAGCAGCCACTACTGGACAGAAGAGAACAACACAAGCTTCTCCAGCACATGCGCCGTACCACGTTGGTCACACTGCCTGGCATCTACTGAACACTGGCATATAACGATGCTGGGATTAACGCTACAGGATTCAAATTCAGATTAAGGCCAATGAAAGAAAAGCTCTCCCGTCGGGTGCACAAGGTTGTCACTATTTCACTATTCCAGTTCTGGTTCTGGTGCAGAAGGCACACTAAGATCACTCAACCCATGAGAAATACAGTAGTGGTGTTAGAGACAGAGTGACTGCCCAGTTATATGTTAATATGTTGTAATTACCTGTGAAGGCTGAGCAAAACCCTGCTCTGTTGGTAGCCAGTAATGTTACAAGCCTGTGTGGCAGGGTCACACAATCACACATTAGAATCAATTGCTACCAGACATTTTATTTCAGTGATGACATCTAACAAACAAAACAAAGTTTATCTGGAGCAAATTTTCAGCTGCTTTGAAAATTTCCTTTGACTTGACGCTGTGGGCTAATCATCAGGTTTCAGAGACGTGGAGCTGGATCCTACAGTGTTTCAAATCTCGGTCTATCTGCTATTGAAACTCATCAGTCCACTGGTGTCAATAAGAAAGGGGAAAACTTGATTACGCTATTTCATTCAATTACGTTGTGTTGCTTGATATTCTTTTTGTTCTTGCTGTCTTTAGCCAGCTGGCTAAGTTACCGATATGGTTTTGTTCATATCTTAAACACCTGTCTGTACAGTGAGGCTAGCGATGTCTAACGTGATGGCTATTAATGTTTGATCAACATTTATTTAACTTTGATTCAACCACAACCTGGGCTTGAAAGCCAAAGTATGACAGGCAACAACTGAACTTGGTTTGATTTCACGATGCACATGAAAAACAAGATGCAAAGTGTGTGTGTGTGTGTGTGTGTGTGTGTGTGTGTGTGTGTGTGTGTGTGTGTGTGTGTGTGTGTGTGTGTGTGTGTGTGTGCGTGTTTGAGCGTTTCATACAGAAGTGTGCGTACTCTGATATTTTCTGGGTATGCAGTTACTACTTTCGGAATCAGGTCAGTTTGGCAATTTGGGAAGAGAGAGAGAGAGAGAGAGAGAGAGAGAGAGAGAGAGAGAGAGAGAAACTCCTGGGCTCCTGGCCTATGGACGATTAATATCTGGCAGAAGTTGGGCAGGGGGAGCAATGAGAGCCGTGGGACCAGAGCACAGAGTGTGCCAGCTCCCCACTGGAGCTGCAGAGGTCAAACAGAGGTCAAACACTCTACTGGGGCGCCTTCACAGAGCGTAGAGTTCCCCTTAAATACCCTCTCCCATCCAGACCACAGCCCAGCCCTCCCTGCCGCACCTCACCGCTCCATCTACCGCACACGTGTGCTGGAGCTGCTCACCTCAGACCCACCCCCTGGGCACCAGGCTGTAGTCGCCCGCATCTTCGCGCTAAACTGACGGGCGAGGCCAGCAAACCACTGCGTGCTGAACTGCATTAAATGGGTGCTTGAATACGAGCGACGCCATAAAAATTGCTTCAGCAGTGTCCATTTTTCCACAATTCTGCATCTCTGAGTCAAGCACGTTTTTGCTAAATACTCATACTTGCAATGGACAAACACGTGGCGGTGCTAAATAGATAGTGGCTTTTTAGCCCCGTTAATGAAACGCTTACAAAAGGTATGGAGCAGTCACGTTTTTACAGTGGATCCATGTGTCGAGTCAAAGTTGGCTGGAACCGAACCGATTTCAAATATCCCTCGATATCTCTCCTATCACCTGTCAGTCTGACTTTCCATAGTTGCCATTGGGCTCCTCATACTTTCGTTATAGCGCTGTCAGTCTCATCCTGATATCCTGATTCACTGTCAAAAAAATGCTTCTCATTTTTACAAAACATTTATGATGTCAATTCAAACGTGAACGCTTGCTCTGGACTGTTATTGGGGATTCTGCTGAAAATGGCTCAGAGTCTGAAATTAAATTGAATGCGTGCACATGAAGAGCCGGACAGTACAACTACTGGTAATAACCACCCAGTGACGGGTAAACCATGCACTCTTTAACACGTGAGCATGTTTCTGGCCTACAATGCCATCCAAGACACAGTAGCAAGGGAAACAAACGTTTTAGTTATTAGCATTTTTTAAATTATGTATAAGACAGAGATATGCACATTAAAAAGATGAAACTCAAATGCTCATTAAATTTACATAGAATAGCATCTAAACAGTGTGTGGTGTGTGTGTGCGAGTCGATTTAATGGACTCTGATAAAACCGCATTAAAAATCAAGAGCTAGGGGTATCAGTGTTCACAGAATCCCACTTTATCTCGCACCATCACCCTTCAAAAGCCAAATTAATATAATTGACTTTTAATTAATCCCCTTGATATTTGCATCAGCACATCTTAGCAACAGGTGTTCTGTTTTGAGCACATGCATTATTAAAGGCCTATTAAAACCGTGGGTGATTAAGGTGCCCGTGTCTCTGCTTGTGTGTCACATCATAATGGCGAAAGTGAAGAAAGCCGCGTTCTGTTTTCTTCGTCTTTTTTTGGGGGTATTTTTTTGTTAACGTTGTTGTTTGTTTGTTTGCTTTTTTGTTGTTGTTTTGAATGTTTCTTCTCCTTTGGTCCCAATGGTGAGACAGAGACATTAGCACAACGGCAACATTTGCTAAAAGCCACAGAGTGAAATAAAATTACACAGTGGAAAAGCACCTCAAGAAAGTGGAGCTGTTTCAAAATCTTTCCAGCTCATATTTTACACTTGGACACATTTTATAAACTTCTTCCAAAAATGCGTTGACTATTTTGTTCCAGACCTGTGTTTAAACCACACTAATGTCAAAAACAATCGTGTTGTTTGATATTTGGTGCCAGCGCTCACCTGGCGAAAGCAAACACCCTCGTTCACATGCTGCCTCCTGGGGAGGCTGACAGCCACATTCAGGTGCATGTCGCCATTTGAGTGACGTGTCAGGATGCCTCGCTGATGGACGCTGACGTGCCACCCCCAAAGGCGCTCGATCCAGGCGACCGCAATAAAGGCCAAAACAGACATAATGCGTCCGCGGCCGGCGAGCTTCCAGCAGCCGCTGAATCATCCAAGCGCACTGAGATCTGCTCTCTCCCTGTGTCCTTGAGGTGGGTGATGCCCGTGATGGAGAGGTGACAAACACCAGAGAGAGAGAGAGAGAGAGAGATAGGCTCGGAGAGAGAGACATAGAGAGAGAGAGAGAGAGAGAGATGTAAAGAAATGAGGAGAAAGGAAATGTGTGGGCGACGTGATGGGCATGTTTCAGCCACATTACGACATCTTTGTCAATAGCCCCAGGACACCTCCACGCCCCACCGCCTGCTGTGATTGACAGCTAGCAGGTGGCAGCTTGAATGGAGATGTCAGGCAGGCTGCTGATCAGGCCCGTACTGGCACTAACCACCGATGCCACTAACCAAGGTGATCTCTTCTTCTACGAGGGTGGGACACCCACTGATGCAGTGGCACCACAGCCTGCCCCCCCCCCCCACCACAGGGGTTCACCTTATCTAAGAGGACTGAGGGAGAGGGAGAGAGAGAGAGAGAGAGAGAGAGAGAGGGAGGGAGAGAGAATGAGAGGGAAGAGAGAAGCTTACTGAGAAGAGAGAAAAGTTGTTCAGAAACAAAAAAGAACCTTTTGTTCCTATGGCAAGAGTGTGAGAGAAAATAAATCAAATGTCATCTTGGACATTCCTGCCTGGCATTAACTTTAATTTGAATATAAAAAAACATCTTATGTTATTGGATACTAATGTTGTGCTGATGGTCTTAAAGCTTTAATGAATATCTCTTCATGTTCAGGACACTTGAGACTCCTTGATCTGATTCAAATAGAGATAGGGCCACAACTAGTGTCCCCTCTACCTCTCTACCTAAAGTGTTTCTCAATAGCCAAATGGATCATGAAGAAATCAAAATGATGACATGAAGTCACCAAAGGTTCGAGACCCTGAGTAGCACCAAATATTATCTGGTATGGCTACAAAGAGTAAAGAAATGCTCTTCAGACATGATGTAGCTGTGATTCTGAAATATTAATTTAACTCTAGCAAAATCAAGTGGATTTTTTTTTAATCTTTTACTCTTTCAGGAAATCTTTGTTTTGATACTGCAAATGAAAAGTGGTTTTTCGGTTAATGACAGTAATTGCAACCGGAGACGTCTGCTTCTACTAGATGTGTTAACTTGTATATAAATGAGTGCATAATTACATATTAATTATGAGTACTTAAGGAAGTGTTCGAGTTACATCTGTTTTAATTACTCTGGGTAATCATACGATAGCGTACTTGTTTCACACTGTATGCAAATGTGATCCGGAGCCTTCTATTTGTACAGGAGGGCTCTGTGTAAAGCGACGTGGAATCTGTGATAAACGAAATTGGAGAGAAGCATCACGGTGGCAGACAGCTTAACAGCATGCCAACATCCAGACATGGGCACCCGCACCGCTCCCTGGGTCTTAGTTAAACCTCTATGTCCAAAATGGCTCATATGACAGTGCTTTAATGAAGCTGCACTCATGAAAGGAATCACAGATAATGGGATTATAGATTGTGGGAGCAAACAATGAAATATATAAATATTTTTAAAAATGCTAAATTGATATTGTTTTGTTTGGCCAACATTTTCTTTCAATCCCCTGATAATATATCATACCCCACAACCCCCCCACACTCACACACACACACACACACACACACATATACACACCCACAAACTGCTGGTTATCATGATCACAATGATCACACACAGTGAAAGGTCATGGCAATTAGAGGCCTTACAGGAAGCCAATCTGACCACTTCAGTTCCTCAGCACCTAAGCTTTGATGTCTGGACATGCAAATCACTGGCTAGTTACTATGTACAATAACACACACTTGCCGATTCCAAGGCTTACAAATCCCCACACAAAAACACTCAGACCTTAAGTTCATTGCCATACAAATGTGCCGTTGTTATAGAATAATCGGAAAAGTCCCTTTAAATATGTGAGAATGGACAGGCTGTTCACACTTTAAACTTTAAAACCCCTGAACTGCACTGAAATAAAAGAGAACCCTTACACATGCCTCACACATACCTTACACAAACCTTAGACATACTGCACTCTAGAACGATAGAGCACGATGCAGGTGACAGTCATTCTCAGGTTGATTTAAATGAACGTATTACTAGCAAGTGTAATATGTAAGAGTGTGAGGTCCACAGTTCAGACTTTAGAATGGATAAGTACAAAAAAGTGAGAAAAACCTCATTACTTATTTATTTTGTTTCTGTCCATGAGATACTGTACCCTGCTTTCTCACTGTTTGAGAAGTTGTTTTGAAATATATATTTTTATTTCCACATTTGGGTCATTAATCAGAGAGGTGATGGGCGTGGCAGGACGAGATGGTGGACTGAGTAGATCTATAGCTTGGCTCCTCCCAGGCTCAGCAGGGCTCCGAGCAGCCCGCCCCTTCCCACCTCCAAGCTCCGCCTCTTCACAACCTACAAACACCAGAACTTGCTGACAATTATTGAATAAACTTGCAAAAAGCCACACACACACACACACACACACACACACACACACACACACACACACACACACACACACACACACACACACACACATATATGTGAGGATATATTAAGAGCACATTTGAAATTCTTAGCAGTGTGGGGCCTCATTTTGGAGAGTTGGGGGCCTGCACTCTTAAAAGCCCAGTCATATAAATCAGTTCTGCTGCTTGCTGAACCAGAGACCTCGATAAAAACATGATTGTGTGAGTGCTGTTCACCTTGAGCACATGTTTTAAGTGTCCTGAGTCAATCCACACACAGAACCACAGTTTCAGTACCGAAAAATTGGACTTGAACTTTATTGTGTACCATAATATAAGCATAATTTAATTCATGATTAAGTGAGAATGATTTTGGTTTAACACAGAAAACAAGCAATGTTTAATAAAGAAACTTAACTTCTGTGACAATGACCAGGGCTAATTGATCATCATATAAACCATCATCCACTGTTTGTCAAGTGACTGAAAAATACCTTCATCTCTTCAGTCTCTCTCTTTTCTCCACCTCTCTCTCTCTCTCTCTCTCTCTCTCTCTCTCTCTCTCTCTCTCTAGCTGGTCAATATCCCATCAGAAAGATGACAGGTGGAATTGTCTGTTGACTCTTAAAGTGATTGCAGCCCTTCAGCCCTGTCCACACGCGAGCGGGGCAGAGTCTTAACGATGGACACCTGCACAATCTCACACACGCTGGTCGATGAAGAAATGAAAAAAAAAAAAAAAAAAAAAGAAAGAAAGAAATAAAAGACCTGGGAGTTACCAAAGCAGCCAAACCACTAGCATCCTTTACCTAGAACCTATCCAGCACTCCGCCTCACTTACGTCAGCACGGACACACGCTAGCCGCCGGTCCTGCGGGAGTGCGGACCCCTGGGACTGGATGGGTGCTGTTTTACTCAGCTTTGTTTCTGCGGCCGGCATGCAACGCCGGCGTATTAATGGAGCATAATTACATATCTCAGCCTGTGCCGCTCCCCTGCGCGAAATACTGTCTGCATGCCAGCGAAGTCACAAACGGCGGCATTCTACCCCATTACATCTGCAATGATTAGAGATGGGGGGGAAACATCTGGCATCTAAGCTGTGAGAGAAAGCAGCATTCTGCACTTTAATGGATATCTGCAGGCCAAACGGATCTGATATTTCATCTGGCAAATTTAACTCTCTATGCACCAGCCAATGGTGTGTGGAAGAGAGAAGAGGCAAGGGAAGAAGGCATTCTGTCCCTGTTTGATTGGTCACACCACGGTGACAATAATGTTGGGCTGGTTCTTCAGCACTCTTCAGGTTCTTCAGTGCTTTGGTCAGGAGATATACAGATGTAACGCTGTGAGTAAAGTATATAGTAAAGCTGTAAGGTCATTTTAATTGAAGTGGAGGACGTCCTAGATGTTCAGGACAAACGAATTGTCACTGCGCTCTACACCGTTGTTCTATATCATCATCAGCCTTGCTGCAGAGAGAGAGAGAGAACCTGAGCAAGTGAGTGAGAGAGGGAGAAAAAGGGAGAGAAGGAATGAAAGAGAGAGTTGTGGCGCATTTCCACTAGGGCCTGCTTGGCGCGGTACGGTTCGATTCGCGACGGTTTGTGAGTGTTTCCATTAGTACTAGTTCCCAGTTAGCCGGTACTTTCGGGTATTATTATACTATTCGGGTATTATACTATTTTCGTACCTGCTCGCTCGAGGTTCTAACCATTCCGAAGCGGTACAGTTCTGTGACGTGGAGGAACAGCATGACACTGATTGGCCAGGGAGTGTCGTCACAGGTTGCGTCAGGAGAGCGACTCCTCCGCTATGCTATGGAATCCTCAGCCATTTTTAAAACCCAAGGAGCGAAGTCTGTTCAAACGCCGAGGTACAAACCTTTCTGTTAATAATCAGCGATCAAAAAATCCAGGGCGAACTGGACGGGGCCACTAGAAATGCAAAGGTTTTTAGCGAGGTTTCCGCGCTAATGGCCACTCATGGCTACCAGCGGTCCGTTCAGCAGTGCGGTGTTCTGTCGATTTTTCCTACCCATCGAAAATTCATACCAAGGCTTACTGCGCATGCGCAAGTCGCTTTTACGTCACTATTTTGGTGGCCGCCTACTACACCCATCGATTTTTCCTGCCTGGTAGCGAATTTCAACAGTGCAGTACTATTTAGTCCTTTCAATAGTGCAGTAAGTTAATTTCTTGTTTATAATTTCTTCTTTGTTTGCAGTTGCAAAGTTTTCAACTGTGCATTAAGTTAACTAGTTGATTAAAATGTTTTAAACAGCGCCGTTTTACTGTCTGTTATTACCTATAGGGACTTGGATATTTCCGCATGATAATGATTGAGCCGTGTAGTGTATTATTATTAATAATACACTAATACGCAAAATAAAACTTGTATTTTAAAGCTCATCCTACTTTTGAAACGCTGATTTGCGCTACATTACGACGTTTCCATAAGGTAAACAAACTAGAGATACGTCTACAATACTACTTTTTAAACGCTGATTTGCGCTACATTACAACGTTTCCATAAGGTAAACAAACTAGAGATACGTCTACAATACTACTTTTTAAACGCTGATTTGCGCTACATTACGACGTTTCCACAAGGTAAACGAACTACAGAGATACGTATACAATACTAGTTTTTAAACGCTGATTTGCGCTACATTACGACGTTTCCACAAGGTAAACAAACTAAGAGATACGTCTACAAATACTACTTTTTAAACGTTGATTTGCGCTACATTACGACGTTTCCATAAGGTAAACAAACTAAGAGATACGTCTACAAATACGCGATGCCAACGGACACGGTATGAAAATTCGACAAGGTAGGAAAATTCGACAGACTAGTCTATAAATACTCGCTGCCAGCTGATACGGTAGGAAAATTCGACAAAGTAGGAAAATCCGACAGAACACCGGTCGGTCCAAGCTAAAAAAGCTTAACGCGATTACCGGGCGGTGAAGGACCATAACGGACGCAGCGGAGCAAACCGCAAAGACTGGAAATGGTTCCAGCAAATGGATGTCATATACGGTCACCGGCCAGCCAGTAACGGAAGAGAAAACGTGCTGGACACGACAATGTTGGTGCTGGAGGCCACGGAGAATGGTGAGTGTATTGTGATTTCACAGTTTTACTAGGCTCGTAAAAGACGTAATATGAACGTAATATGGACGCATCTATTGTAAACGCAGGAATTTAGAGCTGTGTTTGTAGTTAATGTTACCACCACAGTCACTACTGTACAATAGCTAGCTCTTAGCCTTGCTAGTTGCTAGTTAGCTGTAGCCATAAACACAGCATGAGCAGCGAAGACGTGCTACACATTTTGTGCAGTTACGCTATATTGTTGTTGCTTTCACGGGAATGCTTGTGTTTAATATTTGTTATTTTTTACGTTCAAGATTCCCCTTCCACTGACGAGGCGAGCGGAGTTGGCGGAAAATGTTTCCTTCAACCGGGCTTTCCTCGGGGTGCTTGGCGAACTTGTGAACACCATGCGAGACAGACGCCAGTAAAAGCACACAAAATGTTGCTTGTAGTACTATAAATATTTATTTCATATAAAGCTATACGTATATATTTGCTTTTTGCACTTTTTTTTAACTATAACTATATTATTTACATATGTTGTACTTTAAATATCTATATTTCATAATAAAGTTTGATTTCATTTGATTGTATGACTGATGCTTTTTATGCAGGGTGTGTTCAGCCTGTTTGAGTAATACCAAATTATTATCAATAATTAGAGCAACCACATACAATAATGAAGATAAAGATAAATAAGATACAATAATGGTATGTGTTAAGGGGCATCGACCGGTGTTGTGGTCGCATACAAATGATGTCACGACACTACAACCCGCGCGCCAACAGCGATTCCACCCACATTGGGGTGGTTCACCTTTGTAATGGAAACACAACGCGACCGTACCGTTCCGTTGCGAATCGACCCGTATCGAACCGTACCGCGCCAAGCAGGCCCTAGTGGAAATGCGCCATTGGAGAAGCTAACACAAGGTTAGCTAATGCTTAACACAAGGACAGGCCTGGAGGCAGTCTTCTTTTTCGGATCTGTTTTTAAGATTTTCTGTGGAAATCTTTTAAATATTTTCATGCAAATTCCAGGTTGTCCCCACAATCACTGCAAATACTAACAATAAAAGGGGTTGTGTTTTTTCACCTTTTAGATTCCTGCTGTCTTAAAAAAAATATTTTAAATCATAACCATATATCAATTTCCACATCCAGTAACAGACACTAATAACTATGTCATCCATTGATACCATATGCTACAGTACGAGCCCACATCAAAGTCCCAGCTTGTGAATATGTACAATATATGGCTTTTATTCCCAACTATAGGTGGCTTTGCTGGTTTATTCTGGTATATAAACATGTTTTAGGGTACATACACATACTGGAGACTGACTGGAATTGTACTAATGTGAGAAAGAAAGCTGATGATCTGCAGAGAACTAAACATTTGGAAATACACACACACACACACACACACACACACACACTTTCAGCCTTATTTTCTGATACACATCCTTTCACACACAAGCACTAGCAAATCGTTAGTTAATGAGAGGAAAGTTTTAACCGACATGACTTTGGCATATTATCACACTACAACAGATATCACACTCCCACCATATGCTGGTTGCATATGTGGGCTGTGCTACTATTACTATAGCAGATCCACCTCTTTTGAAGTCATACTTGCACTAATTAAGGCAGCCTGTTGAAAGTTTACCTTTAAGACTAAGGGCCTTTTAAAGAGCGCTAGCAGTAATTAAACAGGCTGGTAACAGAGGCCTCTCCTGCCCAGGGGCCTTCAGTAATGACGAGGGAGCATGGCTTTGGAAAATGGACATGTTCGCTGTGATTCAGGAAATTAAAAAATAAATAAGTAAGTAAAAAAAGATTATAATTGGGCAACTGCAGGCTCAAATGATGGCCTTCGCCAAGCAGTGACAAAACAGGCATAATTAGTAGCATGTGGCCTCAGGAGGAGACCAGGATAAACCGCTCTGTGAGAAGTAATGCTGTCTGGATCAGAGCCGTGAGTAACCTGCCCCTGAACTCTGCTAGCAAGCCAGGTTAGGAGGTGGCACCTGGTTAACATGAACGCTAACATCTGAACTAATCTCCATAAAGCACCGCAGCAGTCTAATCTGAAAGCTTGATACACACTGCACCTTTGCCAGTGTTTCTCAACATGCTGGTTCCACAAAAAGTGATCATGAGTCAGAGCAGTGTGTTTGAACACTTATAATTATATAGGTGAAACAAACACGGCAGTGAGGATTTCAGAAATAATAGCTATTGTTTCCTGGTGTTGTAATGCTTCTAATGTCCCTCTTAGCATCTTTAAAGTCCTCTGAAATCCTTGTGTAATGTGCATGCAGTTGAGGATTAACCTTGAGTGTAATCTCTGCATAGAGGTAACAATGGTAGTGTGTGTGTGTGTGTGTGTGTGTGTGTGTGTGAGAGCAGTGGGGGGGGACTTCTGGAAAGACAATTGGTTTGACCTCTTGACCTCTGAAGACAGTGGGATTTTTATCCAGCTTATGAATTAACACACTTGAACAACTGAACACTTCAAGTTCCTCTTAGATGAAATAGAGCTTACATAGTAAAAGCTCCAATTTGCATTCAACAAGAACTGCAAAATAAATAAGTCTCTGGTTTGACCACATTAGGATGAATATGAAGAAAATTATGTTTCCTCATGTTTATAAACCGATGTGAAATCTCCTATGAAAAAGCACTGCAAAATGTATATAATTTAGTCTTTAGTAAGTAATTTACCTCAGTGTTTATAAAGACAGAGTATTGTGTATATTTCAGTGTTTACAAAACAATGTAATGTATATACTTCAGTGTTTATAAAGATACTGAAATCACCATAGGATTTTATTTTCCCCCATGTACTCATAATTACACATAAATTAATACAATCGGACTGCAAGGCCTTTATTACGTCTGATACAGACCTCCCAACTTTGGAAAAGGAGTGGTGAAAAATATGAAGGCTTATACAGCGTACAATCTCTCGATAATTAACGGGAAGATAAACAAAACATAAATTTGGATATTGCGTTTATTTGGACTACCACTCAAATATGCGTGAACCGCACTATTTTAATTAAAAGATAAATCTATGTGACACTCTGCCTCTGAGTTAATTATTCAGTGTTGTATAATAGATATAAAGGGCATTAAAGATGCCACACGCTGTATTTCTCCATTAACAGTAAAACAAAAAAAAAAAAAAAACAGAGAAAAGATGGCACTGGGGAGAACATTTCAAATTCAGGACTCTTTTTTTATTATTATCATTATTATCATCTCATTCCTTCTCCCCATTTCCGTCTCACTTTGTTTGTCTCTGAAAGATTTGAGTGGTGAGGGTGTTGAGGGAGCACGGGGAGAGGTACGAGAACTAAGACGAGAAATTAGGGGTGTTGGGGTACACATTAGTCGTATATGAGGTTTAAATTTTAACGAGCGTAATTTTGCATGCGGCCTGTGCCCGGGCCTCGTGTTACAGGTGGTGCTCGTTATGGTTTATGAAAGCCATTTGATTTCATTTAGTCGTGTTCACGGCCCTCTTTGGTCCTACACGTCACCAGACTATTTTTCAGTTTCAGTGCCTGCACACCTTATGGGCATCTGGGACAGACACACAGGATCTGCCAGCCCTGCAGATGAGGGGGGAAAAAAGACCATACAGGCCATAGGTAATGTGTCCTCTCTGCATAGGCAATGCTCAGTTTGCTTTGACCTACTTTGAGTAACTGTGACCAACACTCATAAAGTTATTAGCCTTATATGTATGTCCTACACATGTCCATTCATAATCACGTACTCTAAGAATTAAATGCAGCACAATAATTAAAGACTTTAACTCCTGCAGATGGACACTATAATAGTTGCATGTTGCAATACAAAATACATTTTCTGCTGTGGACAGTTTAATATTTGTCTGTGTACGCATGCGTGTGTGTGTGTGTGTGTGTGTGTCTGTGTGCGTGTGTTTGTGCACGTGTGTGTGTGTGTGTGTGTCCTGGTGGGTGGGCAGGATTGTGTGTACACTTATAAGGAGTCAATAAAAGACAGAAGTAACAATTGTGCGAGGAATGAAATAAAGGCTACATTGTCAGAGGTAGAGGTTTTATTGCATGAAACAGTGGATAAAAATGTACTGCTTCAAAGATACTAGGACCTCCACACAGCAGCGAGGAAACTGGTGAAATGATACTTGTTGATACTTCATCTGAACAGGTAATTTCTGTTCTTGCTTGTCAACAGATGCATGATAATAAATAATGACCAAGAATAACCCTTAAATACACATTCACGTCTGGTGAGCGTATGGTAGAAACACAGTCCTCTGTGCTCGTCTTCCTCTGTTATAGACATATTCTTAATTTAGGAAGGTTGGACAGTAGAACACCAAAGAGCATATAGACAGATAAAAGGATGATATTTTCCAAGAAGCGCAGTATTTTGAGATTTTAAATATATGAGTACTAAATACAAGTGACTTCTTGAAAACATTAACAACTTACATTATAAGGATATAAGGATGTTTGCAAAAATTTTTTGAAGGTAAAGAGACAGAGGACTTGTTAGCACCTGACTATATGGAATTTCCCAACCCTAGCCAAAGATTGGGAAAAATTATATATGAATATATAGTGTCAAATATTATATTATGTCTGAGTTTCAAAATGTTAAAATGGTAAAAACTTTTTTTTTTTTTTACATTTTTCCTTTTTTTAACCTTTTTGTTACTGCAGTACACTTAGGTTGGCAGGGCACACGTACAGAACTGCACATAACAAAGCAAGTGATTGACACAGTCACTATAAACACAGTAGTGCACTGAAACATCTAACGCTGACTACGTTCATAACGCATTCTTCCTTTGCCCCAGTTACACTGTTGCCCTGGTAGTCTCATTAAATTCACTGACTTATTTTAAAGGCAGTGAGAACTCTCCAAATAAAAGCATGCAAACTAACCAAAATGTGAAAGAAAATAAAAAGTCAAACAAAATAAGCTAAAATAAAAGTTCTTTCTTCGTGGTCAAAGAGTCTTAAGTGCACATGGTTTGAGCCATGAGGGCTTTACCACTATATAAATACTTATTTCTCTCACTTTTTCGTTGCCTTTCTGTGTTTAACATCTCTGCCTGAGATGCAGCTTCTGAGGGCTCTAGCCTGGGCTTTAGGTTCTGTGTGCTGATTAGCGAGGAGGGCGTTGGGTATTTGCGAGTTCGGTAAACTCCTTTCAGCAGAGCTGGAGCAGCGTGAAGGCCTTGCGGTTTAAGCGTTGAGCGCTATCTTGCCGAGCGGCTAGATATCGACTTTCTTAAAGTCGGGATCATTTCTCTTTATCACAAAACATTAATATCCCTCCCCCATGCCTTGCCAGTGTGTCCTGGAAATAAAACGCCATGCCCTCCTCACCTTCACAGCCTCGCGTGCCCCCAACAAAGGGAAGTATGATGAAAGTTGAAACACTTTATTTTGCTCTTTAAGAGGTTGATTTCATTGGAACCAAAGTTCATGTGTCCTTAATCTTTTTAGAGGGACGCTTAAAACAGAAAATGCAGAAAAAAGGAAGAAAATAGCTTTGCAAAAAAGGTCCAGACATAAAAACAAATTAAAAATCCATATTGAACAAAAGACTAATATTCTCTCTCTCTCTCTCGCTTTCTCTCTCTGTCTGTCTCTCTCTATCTCTATCTTCTCCTCTCTCTTTCTTGCTCACTGCCATTTAAAGGAGAAAAAAATAAACAATTTTACCAAAGCAAAACTAAAATGCATTTAGGGTGAATCATCTTGAGGTTTAAATCAGAGACAGGCAGAAGGAGCGTGATTATCCACAAACTCCTCTTGCTTTTGCACGTTACGAGGATCTGCTGTGAGTCTTTAAACTCCTCAGAGCGATAAAGCTCCATCAAACTCCTGAGACTCACTCAACCTCCTGCCTCACAAAGAGGACTAGAAACATCATCTAGCTATACAGAGAGTGGGAAGAACACCTCCCTTCAGATGCACCCTACACATATCCGCCAGTGAGAAGGGAGACCTCTCATTCTCTCCTTCGGTGAGGCCAATTAATACAACACGTTCCATTCTTGTCTAACACGGGCGCAAAGTGAGGAAACGTGCAGGCGTGTCTGGCCTCAAGGCCTCTCACATTGCCCCAAATGTGATACTGAAGCGAATGACACGCTGTGGCTGCACAAATAACGCACCTCGGACTCTAATGGGGCCTGTAAATACACTTCATTGATTTTTTTTTTTTCCTGTTGGTGGTCATCTTGGATTTTTCTGTCTTCTTCATCGAGAGAGGGAGAGCAGATGGGGAGAGGGGCTGGTTGCTGGGCAGTTCTGGGGGCTGACCCCTCGACGGCCCGGCTGTGCAGACGACTACAGTTTCTTATGAAGAGCAGTGAGGGAGGTAGTGAATGTGTGTGTGTGTGTGTGTGTGTGTGTGTGTGTGTGTTTGTGGTGGGTGGGGTGTGTGTGTGGTGGGGAGGGTAGTGGGGGGGGGGGGGGGGGCTGAATTGATTTCCTCTGCGATGACAGCACCAGTCAGGCTGGCACCAAGACTCCCACCTCTCCCTCCACCTCCCCTCCATCTCTTCATCCACCCCAAACCCCCCCCCCACGCACTCCGTCCGCTCCCTCCATCCGCCCGCGTCAGTGGCGCTGGGCAAATGGCCACGGGCGGTGTCATGTTCTTGAAGGGTGTGTTCAGCTGCCCTCTTCCATCTTCTCCCTCCATCCAACTATCACGCAATCGTTCACGCGGATCGTTTTTCTGATAAAAGCATTATTTTTGGGACAAAAGTCACTTTAAGGATTTAATGTCTTTTTTTGTTTCAGTTTTTTTTCTTTTCAAGTCTTTTCAACTATCATTTCATATAACTACCGTAAGAGCTACATATTAAGTTTCAATACTGATAAGACAATGATTAATATGATTTATAGTTCTTTTCTTCATAATCGTTATCCTGTCTAAGTGCTGGAGGATGGTGTGGTTATGCTTTGTGAGCATGCTTTGCAGTAAACCAGCTGACTTCCCCGTGTGTGTGATGGCTGAAGTCACGGAGAATGCTGTGGTTAGTCGCTAGTTCCTGTCTGGGTGCCTGAGTCTCTCCCACGCGAAATGGACCCCAAGGATCTGGCTGTGGCCACCTTCACTGGCGCTACTTCAGGGCTGACCCTGAAGCTTCAGGGAGTCCCTGGGTCCTGCGCTGGTCCAGATCACTCGACTGAGCGGAGGAGGGTGTCTTCCGCCGCGCTCCCGTGCCCGCTGGAAGGAGCGTTCCCGCCGTCCTCCGAGGTGTCCGAGTCACCGCGTGAGCGCTTGAAGCGGCGATCCGGGTACTGGCTGTTGTCGAAAGGCATGCGGTGGACGCACAACACGTGTGTCTTCAGATTGCCCTTCTGTGATGCACTGTATGGACAGTACTGGCACTGGAAAGGCCTGGTGCCCATCTGACCTGTGGAGAGAGAGAGAGGGATCGAAACCATTAGGCGTGCAAGAAGTGCCCTGTGAATTGTCAGGATTATCTTTAAAACGCAATCATCCTGTGAAAATGAGTCACAAAGTTCAATAGCAGCAGTTCTCTGCATGGCTGAGACTGGAGAAAAAGCGCCAGTGTCTGTGTTGTCCCTGGGCACAGCGGGGGCAAACGCCAGTGAGGATCCCGGGCAGGACGCTCATTTGTATGCACTGAAGGTACTTTTGGGTGTTCCTTACAGACACCACCATTCTCGGGCCTTCAAGTACACAGATTGGCTTCATGTAGTAGTGCTGCTCTGTAAAACCTGGAGGATAGTGTTATTTCTAGTGGAGAAGAGTGTTCTTTCTAGTGGAGAAGAGTGTTCTTTCTAGAGAAGGAGAGACTTCTTTCTAGTGGAGGAGAGAGATCTTTCTAGTGGAGGAGAGAGATCTTTCTAGTGGAGTAGAGACTTCTTTCTAGTGGAGGAGAGTGTTCTTTCTATTGGAGGAGAGAGATCTTTTTAATGGAGTGAAGACTTCTTTCTAGTGGAGTAGAGACTTCTTTCTAGTGGAGGAGAGAGTTCTTTCTCGTGGAGTAAAGACTTCTTTCTAGTGGAGTAGAGACTTCTTTCTAGAGGAGGAGAGACTTCTTTCTAGTGGAGGAGAGTGTTCTTTCTAGTGGAGGAGAGTGTTCTTTCTAGAGGAGGAGAGACTTCTTTCTAGTGGAGTAGAGACTTCTTTCTAGTGGAGTAGAGTGTTCTTTCTAGTGGAGGAGAGTGTTCTTTCTAGAGGAGGAGAGACTTCTTTCTAGTGGAGTAGAGACTTCTTTCTAGTGGAGTAGAGTGTTCTTTCTAGTGGAGGAGAGTGTTCTTTCTAGTGGAGGAGAGTGTTCTTTCTAGAGGAGGAGAGACTTCTTTCTAGTGGAGTAGAGACTTCTTTCTAGTGGAGTAGAGTGTTCTTTCTAGTGGAGGAGAGTGTTCTTTCTAGAGGAGGAGAGACTTCTTTCTAGTGGAGTAGAGACTTCTTTCTAGTGGAGGAGAGTGTTCTTTCTAGTGGAGGAGAGTGTTCTTTCTAGTGGAGGAGAGTGTTCTTTCTAGTGGAGGAGAGTGTTCTTTCTAGTGGAGGAGAGTGTTCTTTCTAGTGGAGGAGAGTGTTCTTTCTAGAGGAGGAGAGACTTCTTTCTAGTGGAGGAGAGACTTCTTTCTAGTGGAGGAGAGTGTTCTTTCTAGTGGAGGAGAGACTTCTTTCTAGTGGAGGAGAGTGTTCTTTCTAGTGGAGGAGAGTGTTCTTTCTAGTGGAGGAGAGTGTTCTTTCTAGTGGAGGAGAGTGTTCTTTCTAGTGGGTTGGTAGACGAGCTGCAGCGACTGACGACTCGCACCAGGGCGGAAGCCTCGTGGACGCCTTCCTGATGGACGGGATTACGTGCCTGTCATATCGCTGCACAATTATCAGCTCCGTCCACTTAAAGAGTGCAGGGCTCTCTGGACAGTGTGCTACTTTAAGACATTAATAACGATAGATTTGCTCTATATCTTTTTCTCAATTCAATTTGAAAAGCACTAAATCAAATTAGCACGGGGTTTTAAAATAGCGTCTGGCTCGATCCAGTGCGAGCAAAGAGGCAGTGTTAAAGGTGTGGTTGCAGTAAAACGCAGACACCAGCCCGACAACCAAACGTCACCATGCCCGCCCCCACGCCCCCCCACCACACACACACACACACACACACACACACAATCACACTGGCATGCGTTGTGTGTGGCAGCGTAGAGACAGGATTTATAAGCACTTTGTGTTCGTCTCTCGAGCCTCTGCGTCTTTCAGAGACTACAATGTGCACTCAGGCCGCAGCACAAAGAGGATTGCCACAAGTTTCGGGGCTTTAGACGTTCCACTTGTCTGAATTTTTCGATAAGCGAATCGGGCTACATGCGGCACTGGGATCACGCCCCCCCTACAACCCCCCCCCCCCCCCCCCACCCTCACCCCCCATTCGTGTGGCCTTCCATTTCACACTCCCTTACATTACGCTAAGTCCGAGAGGCAGAGATTCCTCATCCCATTTTACACTTTCGGAGAAAGAGAGAAAAAGAACAAGTGTTGTGGCCAACAAGTCAGATCCCTCCCCTCCCTCCCCTCTCTCCCTCACCCCCGCTCCTCCTGCCTCCTCATCTACTATCGCCATTTCTCTCGTTCTCCTCCTCCTCCCATCTGCCAAGGTAGCGGGGCGACACGGACGGAGCTCTCCATTATTGTCATAGCAGGGTCCGTCTAAGGTAAAGAGCACATCCATTTTTAATCCCGTATGAATAAAAGATCCACACGCATCGGTAGGCGGGCTCAGGTCAGAGACAGCGGGATGGCGTGAGGCAGAGATGGTGCGAATGTATAAGAAAGAGAAAGAGAAAGAGAGAGGGAGAGCAGAGAAAGGAAGGCAGAGACTACCGGGATGATAGCGTACAACTCTCTAAGGATGGGCACATTATCTGATAACACCATATGCAGAAAGATGCGGCCAGAATGATCAGAGCAGAGATATATGCAGCATTAAGTTGAATTGGATTGCAATGGTCCGCACGTTCAACTGCTTTGCAAAGATCTAATCCCACACTCACAATGGGCCTGATCGTGTGGTTCTGCAGGGCTGAGCAGGCTATGGTGTCTGCCCTGGCATCAGGCCGACTGCAGAGAGAAAGATGTCAACAACCTCCATCTCTCTCTTTTGTACCCTCTCTTTCTTCTTCTTTTAAAGAACACAACACCTACATCATCTTGCCATGATAAGAGAGAACATGTCACAATGCACGCATACCTTTTCACAGAAACACACACACACACACACACACACACACACACACACACACACACACACACACGCACACACACCTACAAGTTTGAATTTGCCAGTTTGGTTCACTTAGCTTTGTTTACATGACAGTGTCAGTGGTGAGTGTGTGTGTGGAGAGCTCGTATACGGGTGTGTGAGGACGTAAGAGGATGTGTGAGTGTGTGTGTGTGTGTGTGTGTGTGTGTGTAGTACACTGTAGTACAGATGCAGTGTTCAGCCCAGTGAACCCACTATACTTACTCTCTCTTCCTCTCTCTAGTTACCAGCCCTCAGGATGAGTGGAACAAACTCCCCTTTTCTCTCTGTTGCAATCATTATCTCATTTTCACCCACCCACCCTCTCTCTCTCTCTCTCTCTCTCTCTCTCACTGTTTGTCCATCTCACTAACCCCTAAGTGACTTAAGATCATTCTAGAGTTTGGTGTTAAGACATGAAACTGCAGGCTTTCTTTATCTTGTTTCCATGGTACATTTGTGGGCAGATGTTAAAATGTTGCTTCTCTAACTGGTCAGGCAAAATGATCTCATCACTTTATAAGTGTAAGAGAGGAGGGGGGGCCTTATCAGTCCAGATGAAATGTTCATATATTTGCAGGTAAATGAGTGAAGTTTGCTCATTTCAAACTGATCATTGATTTGGTAACTTTCCTAATGTGTTCATGCATGAGTGCTGTATGAGTGCAGTATGAGTTCTGTCTGAGTACTGTATGAGTACTGTATACTGAGTACTGTATGAGTTCTGTATGAGTTCTGTTTGAGTACTGTATGAGTTCTGTATGAGTACTGTATGAGTACTGTATGAGTTCTGTATGAGTTCTGTTTGAGTTCTGTATGCCAAATGCTGTATGAGTTCTGTATGCTACGTTCTGTATGAGTTCTGTATGAGTTATGTATGAGTTCTGTATGCTACGTTCTGTATGAGTTCTGTATGAGGTATGTATGCTACGTTCTGTATGAGTTCTGTATGAGTTCTGTATGAGTTCTGTTTGAGTTCTGTTTGAGTTCTGTATGCCAAATGCTGTATGAGTTCTGTATGAGTTCTGT
>NC_135211.1:13839270-13851770 GCF_052324685.1 Brachyhypopomus gauderio | reverse complement strand
TCTATGTGGTGTGTGTGTGTGTGTGTGTGTGTGTGTGTTTTCATGTAAACTGGCACCTGACAGACTGCAGAACCTCTAATGACTTTCAGATGCTCGCAAACAGAAATTCTACCCTGAGAATGAATGAAAACCTTAGAGAGAGAAAAAAAGGAGACATGGGAGAGAGAGAGAGCGAAAGAGAGAGAGAGAGAGAGAGAGACAGTCTGCCTGACTTCCGCTTTCTCAGTAGAAGAGTGTACTAAGGGTTTGAACTCACACTATGTTGATGATTCCCAAGTCCTCGCCAGTGACCTTTGACCTATGACATCACTTTAAAGAGTAAGCCCCATGGGGAACAGCCTTCTCAACTTTGTTTGCCTGGTATATTTAGATCCACAGTGTCCGCAGCACTTCTGGGGAGCACCGCCCCGACGGGTTCGTTGGAAGAGCGCCTCGTAGAGTCGGTTGGCAGTAGTTTGATTTCTACTTAAAATGGAAGGTGGAGTGAGCCTCAGTGTTTCAAAGTGCTGCCTAATTAACCTGTGTGTGTGTGTGTGTGTGTGTGTGTGTGTGTGTGTGTGTGTGTGTGTGTGTGTGTACATGAGTGTCTGTTTTATGGCAAGTTTTTGATTCCTCTCTTCATGGGAGAAAAGCTCATTTCTTTGTGAGGTTTTTTTTTGGCCCTGAACATTCATGTGTAAGTAAATGTGTGAATGCAAGCTTCCCCCCCCCCCCCCCTCTCTCTCGCCCTCTCTCTCTCTCTCTGTGCGTGCGTGCTCGCGCTACCCTGCTCTCTCTGAAGTGAGTGAAAAGAGAGAGAAAAACAGAGAGCGAGAGGGTGTCTGGGGAGCGCATGAGCCACAGAAGGTGTGAGCAGTAAAATGTGATGCACCATCTGTCGGCCAATAATAACCTGTGTGTTATAAAGGCTGGGAGATTACTCAGCAAAGAGCGCTTCCAAACATCCAAATCCCCCCGCAACGGCAGTGCGCCACGCGCTATCTCTCCCCACCTGCTCCCCGAACCCCGCCGAGGAAGGTACCGCGCGTGCGATCTGACCCCGCGGTATTCGCGCGTGCACTGTAACACACAAACAGCTTTTCCGTGCTTAGCCTTAATACCGCTCAATGCCCCGTCAATGCCGCTCCTCCGCGTGCGTTTACACCACAAGACGCAACTTTACCAGACGCATAGTCATATGAACACAACGGGTACGATATCATATACTTTATATAATTATCACAAGCTAGAAAATGCATTTAAGGTTGCTAAATAACCCACGAGACATTCCGAATCATTTTGTTAAGTATGCATGTGTTATTTCATTGCATTGCAGCGACGTGCATAGTGCGGTTCGATTACTATCTCTTATATCAAACAATCGACACGAAAGTAGCGAGAGCAGCTGCTGATTTATTAAACGTCTTCGCCCAGTATCGCACGCGCCAGTGGGACTTGCTTTTTCTTTTATTCTGATTTCATTCCTTTATTATAGGAGCCTTTGTGCCGCGCGCCGCTCTCGCGAAAACTGCGCTGCGGATTGGGGAATTAGTGGAGGTCTCGCTCGTTGGTTAACTGGAAAACCAACACGCAAATAACTCATAGGAATATACACGGAGGAGGGAGGGGAGGAAATGTATCAAAAGAAATCTCGAAAGGCTCGCTGGGGGAATCGGCTCCCATGCTAAATGCTGAGTTAGATCATTAAGTGCTGCACCAGAAGGACCTGTTAACAAGAGCTCAGAGTCTCTCTTCAGTATTTTCTCATCCCTTTCTTTTCTTACTGTGTTCCACTTTGTTCTCTCTCTCTCTTTCTCTCTCTCTCTCTCTCTCTCTCTCTCTCTCTCTCTCTCTCTCTCTCTCTCTCTCTCTCTCTCTCTCTCTATGAAACAGTGTTTCATAAATGCATGTGTCCTGATCTTATCTTGGTGTTTGTTACATCATGGTGAGGACGTGAAGGCGTTTATGGAGAAACTTCTTACTTCAGGTCGGCTACAGCCGGAGAGGCCCGACATAGGACCTACAAATGGACCTGCTTCCAGGGCTGTGATTGGCTGAGAGTTACTCAGGCTCATGGGTAAACAGAAGTATATTCATCATGTGATGAGAGTAGCATGTCAGCTGCTGTGTGTGTGTGTGTGTGTGTGTGTGTGTGTGTGTGTGTGTGTGTGTGTGTGTGTGTGTGTGTGTGTGTGTGTGTGTGTGTGTGTGTGTGTGTGCAGCCTGGGGATGCAGAGTTCAACAGTTCTCATCTCTAGACCTGCTTTCTTCCTTTTCACTCCCTGCAGAGCTCAGAGCTGCACATTCTATTGCTGACCTATCACTGCAGACACATGATGGATGCCTGCAAGTAAGTTTGAGTGTGTGTGTGTGTGTGTGTGTGTGTGTGTGTGTGTGTGTGTGTGTGTGTGTGTGTGTGTGTGTGTGTGTGTGTGTGTGTGTGTGTGTGTGTAGGTGAACTGGGATTTGGGGGCACACACAGTCTTGCCCTCTGGAAAGAATAGCATGGTACAAAAAAAGAGGTCATGACTTATGACACTGCAAATTATAAACAAATATCCCAAGATAGAAAAATGAAGAAGAAAGAATTTGATGAGTGTGCATAAAGGATAAGGATACTGTACGTCTTAGACACACACACACACACACACACACACACACACACACACACACACACACACACACACACACACACACACACACACACACACACACACACACACACACACACAGGGAGTGTCAGCCTGCCCCTCTGCTGATACCAGGAACTCCTCAAGGTCTTACAGCCAATTAAAACACACAGAACAACACTGGTCCACACATCCTTATTTTACTGGGCACAGGAGGAAGATATGAAGATACAAACAATGATGAAGTCATACATCTGTGTGTGTGTGTGTGTGTGTGTGTGATTGAGAGAGATCCGGCCGGTGTCTCGGGTCAGGTCAGCATGAGCTGTTCATGTTACATCAGCACATCATCACAGGCTCTGTGCTCACATGGGGGGGGGGGGGGGTCTCTTCCCTACATCAATGTCATGCTTCTAGGCAACAGAACCCAGTCTGCTGTAACAGGAAACAGTACTGTGCCCACCTCATCACCGTGGGACCATCGATACGATTAACCGAACGCTATCGCATTTGTGACAGGGACAGTATCAACAGGAAGGGAACAGATTTGAAAAAGAAAAAGAAAAAAAAAACACATACATAATGTTGAGTGTTGGAGTAACAGTTGCAGTAATGTGAAATATACCACTGGCAGTGGAGGCCTGTGTTGTGAGCCAGCAGGAACCTCTCTGTTATACGTTCAGCTTTTTCTCTCACTCCACTATCCTTCCTTCTCTTCATTCTTCATTGTGCTTTCACGCCCATCTTTCCCCTTCCTACTTTCCTCCCTGCCTAAGCCCTATTTGTCTGCTGTAAGTGAAATCACTCAATTTTCAGAGAAGTCGGTGGAGAGGACTTTGGAAGGGCTGGTCCAGGAGAGGACCACCTCCAAATAAGTTCCATTAATCACTGCACTCACTCTAATGTAACTAATATTTTACAATTAGAGGAGACAAGATGGAGCTCACCGCCATCTATCTCCCTTATACCACATGATCATCGATTCATAAGCCCCTGCCTGAGAGCAAGCACGCACACGCACACACACACGCACACACACACACACACACACACACACACACACACACACACACACACACACACACACACACACACTTCCTTTCACTCTCTCTCACACAGACACAAATACACTTAGAAACATACACACATATGGGCTTACACTCAGAGCAATGTCCATATACACATGGATTTTTTATTTACACATCCCTAACCTAAGCCTAACCTTAACTTTAGTAGTTTAAGTTGTTTTGCTTTAAAACATTAAACATGTAGCTTTTGTAAAGGGAAAAAAAGGCAAGGTCGACCATCCCGGTTTTGCTCTGACAAGGTATGAAAACACACACATGCAGCCGCACGGGGACACTGTTGAACGAGGGAGCCCAGAACTATACACACCTGCAGATCCTACAGACCAACTGCTCCATTCATGCTAATAGACCATCTATGGACACATGTATGAATCTAGATCTAGTGTGTGTGTGTGTGTGTGTGTGTGTGTGTGTGCGCGTGCGTGTGTGTGTGTGTGTGTGTGTGTGTGTGTGTGTGTGTGTGTGTGTGTAACAATGCAAAGGTTGATAAGATCGAATGGCATAGAAAAGCCATGGGAGTGCAGTTGTATAGATAAACTCTGTCTGCATGGGCAGACTTCACAAAGGGAACTGCGTGTCACTTTCTGCTTGTCAGTTCTTTGGAAACTGAAAAAAAGAATGAATTCCCCCATTTGAGAGGATATTAGAACAAACAACTTATCAGCCAAATCACTGTACAAACGATGATAATATACAGTACAAAAGGACATTTAGAGAAGATTAGAGAGTCATTTTTATCTTCGTCGTCCTCCCTATGATCTGAACATTTGTTACACTAACTTTCATGGGTTTCATTGAAGTCTTTTATAAGTGCCCCCGTGTTTCCCCACGTTACAGCACGACTAAAAAGGGAACACAAGGGTCTGCTCAGAAAGGACCTGCAGTGAACAGCCTCGCTACGTTCTCCATAAGCTGGTCTCTCGCCCCCTCTGGTGGCCACAATGGTGAAGTGCGCTCGAGCAGCCCGCCCCGGAAAAAGCGAGTGAAATGAAAGCCAGCTGAACAAATGAGCGCGACGACAGGTTCAAGCGCAGGTCACCATCTGCCTGGCTACAAGTGCCGGCGCACTGCAGCCCCAGTCGCACAGTCATCTTAAACACATCCATCGCGTACATGCACACACCCACTCCACCGACTCCTCCACCCCCTGTCCCTCCCACGTACGCGCACGCATGCACGCGCGCACACGCGCGCACACAGCTGCACAATATGGCGTCAGGGCGCCGGGACGAAATGGAGAATGGAGCGCGGTGGGAGACTGACGGGAGCTGCCAGAGAACAAGGGGACAACCAAGAGCAGAGACACTGACCTCCAGGCAGGAGCAGAGACACTGACCTCCAGGCAGAAGCAGAGACACTGACCTCCAGGCAGGAGTAGAGACACTGACCTCCAGGCAGGAGGAGAGGCACTGACCTCCAGGCAGGAGCAGAGACACTGACCTCCAGGCAGGAGCAGAGACACTGACCTCCAGGCAGGAGCAGAGACACTGACCTCCAGGCAGGAGGAGAGGCACTGACCTCCAGGCAGGAGGAGAGGCACTGACCTCCAGGCAGGAGGAGAGGCACTGACCTCCAGGCAGGAGCAGAGGCACTGACCTCTAGGCGATGCCAAACCCAGAATCACTCAGTCACCCAGCCAATGAGAACTGTGAGCGGTCCTCTGCACATCATATGTGCTCAGTGTCTGCTAGACACACAGCGTTTCTCTTTACTTGATGACACCGCGGTGGAGGTATTTGGCTGAACCTAACATGTCCGAGTCATGTGAAGTTTGTGCTCAGCACCAGACGGAGGAGGCAGAGGGGCACTGGGGGCAAGAAGAAAGAAGAGGGCAAACAGTCACTTTTGTTGCAGGATGTGGATTTTATTAGGACCAGACCCCTCTACATCTGGTCTAGTGTTGTTCATCCGTTTAAAAATTAGTCAGGCACTGACCTTGGACGGCTCCCTTCTCTGGGGTCCTGATGGAAAGTTAACCCAAATATGGATCCCATCAGACTGAAGGAGATCGAGTTTCCTCCCTCCGAGACCGCAAGTAACTCTCACACGTAGAGCAGACTTAAACGGGGCAAAGGGGGCCCAGGGTTGAGGAAATGCCCCTGCAAGTTCCCCAGGCAGTAATGGGGATGGGTGGGCATGTGTGAGACTGTGTGTGTGAACACGGTAGACCCTGAGCCAGTTATCCTTTGCCACTGGACCATGTCAGAAACAGGATGATTGTGTAAAGCCCACTGTGAGAAAGAGAGACGATGTCAGGGAATGGTGTCCATCAGAGCAGCTTTCATACAGCAAATGACATCACAGAAACATTAGTCTTGCCCGATGTCCGAAAATGGACTCAGATGACTGAAAGCAGGTCAACGTTGTGTCTTCCAGAATAAAGTCGCATTTTTTAATTTACTATGTCTACCATAAATATATAATCCACAGCATATTGTCTGTGTGTGGTAGACAAGTCTACATGATACACAAATAATACAGAATTGAATGTAGATACATGCTCAAATAAAGAACGATTTATGATTAAGTGTGTGTGTGTGTGTGTGTGTGTGTGTGTGTGTGTGTGTGTGTGTGTGTGTGTACATACACACATGCTCACACACACCCCGGGGAGGAGAGGAAGGCACTCAGTACTGACCCACAAGTGTGACACTGGGGGATGAGCAGCATTCGAAGGTTTAGATGAACACCAGATATAACTGGTAACATAAGCACTTCATACAGACCTTCTGAATTATACACACTGTTATGTTCTTGCTCTCTTTCACACACACACACACACACACACACACACACACACACACACACACACACACACAAACCACATGTGGAGAGGGGAAGAAAGAAGGGAAGAAGGAGAATGTAAGTTACTCCCGTATGGAGAAAAGTTTTTGAGTGGGTGTATGAGTGTATGTTTAGCTCTGTCAATCACTGGTCAGGTGACTGAAACTAGCCTTTGGCCTTTATGACTATATAATCTCTAAACTAGCCTTTGACCTTTATGAATATAGTCTATAAACTAGCCTTTGGCCTTTATGACTATAATCTATAAGCTAGTCATTGGCCTTGATGACTATAGTCTTTAAACTAGCCTTTGGCCTTTATGACTATAGTCTATAAGCTAGTCAATGGCCTTTATGACTATAGTCTATAAACTAGCCTTTGGACTTTATAACTAATTTAAAGTCTATACAGACGCTAGATCCTTCTTTCAGCCATTATAGCAGTTATGTAATACATAAAACACCACCAATGTGTAATAGTTTGAATACATTTTATTTTTATTATAAGTACAGATCAGTAGTTACAAAACAAAGCATCTGCCATGGGGGTACAGCAAACGAATCAAATTGTACAGCTCACAAGACAGTTCGGAGGTGTGGAATGCTCAAGTTGTTCAGTTCAGTAAGACCCAGATTGATACACACTGTGGTTTACTTCTTCCTCTGCTGTATCCTACATAGGAGGTGGGGCTCCCCTCCCAACAGTGTACACAAGGATCTTTGATTGGTTAACATTTGTCCAATCACAATACTGAACCTCTCATTTATAAATATCCAATTACCTTAAACATCCTTTACTAGTTTTCTCCACTTTTTATGCACTAGACATTTTTTTTCCAAACTTCATGAAGACTGCAAAAACTAATAAAGATTTTGCACTCATATTTAGCTAAGAAACAAAGACACCATACTGATATTGAAAGGACTTGATCTGTTCTCTCCGCTTTTGCCACATTTATGATGTCTGTACACGGTTAGTCGGATAGGTGGGATAAAAATACATTTTTTAAGTTTTATTTTTCTCAAAGCAATGTGGAACTTGAGATGATCTTCACTGATGAGATCGGTCCGCCCCGAGGAACCAGACAAGGTCCGCGGAGTTCACAAAGGAACGGAGAGTAACTTTTCACAATGTCAAGGGACGTACAAACACACACACACACACACACACACACATACACACCTTCATTTTAGTTTAGTTAGCTGTGTACCGTATAGACTGGATTTTTAGATACTATCACAGTGCAAAATACGTGTGGGGTTGGGGGGGGGGGGTGGGGGGTGGGGGGAGTCAAGATCCTCTCTCTGCTTCCGGGAGGCGGGGTTATATACTGAACGGGCCTATGCTTGCAGCGACATGAGGAGATTGTCAGTCTTTTTTAATGTTATCTTTACAATGCTGAAGGCAAGAAGTACAGTACTAGAAAAGAAAAATCCAATCTAAGGCCTACAATCTAAAACAGATAGCTTTGTAGATGCAACGACGCATGACTGTATCTAAGGCTAGACAATATCTGTGTTTCTTGCTCGCATGTTTTCTTCTTTTTTTAATCAATTTTAACAAGTAAATACATCAAACCATTTCAGTAGTCAGTAACACTTTGCAACATTGATTTGTGGCAGTATATTACAAATAGATTCTTGACACCAGACTCTTCAAAGTAAGAAGGACTGAGATGAAAGTCTAACAGGCGCAAAAACCAGGTTTTTACGTTTCTTCTTGTCCGGAGTTCAAAGTTCAGATTCTTTTTCGTCTGTTTTGTTTTGATCTGTGCCAACTAGTGCTGTCCTTTTCCAGAGCTGGGGTTTTGCAAAAAAAAAAAAAAAAAAAGTCTTATCATGCTCGCAAAGCTCACTCCCTTTTCCCAGAGAACAGGTGTCCTGGAAATGCTGTAAAAACACGTCGGAAACGTGAACGTGGCCTCACGTGAACCTTGCATGGTCCCTGGAGAAATCTCACGCGGCGAGGTCCTAGAGAAATCTCCCGAGTCCTTCACTGCTAACTTCTTTTGGATGGGGCTACTGTACATCCATGCGGAGTCATTACCCCACCTCCAGCGGGTCGTTGTCAGGGAGACGGTTTCCGAGGGGATTCTGCTGAAAGTGTGCTTGGTCTCTAGTTACATCAAAGATTGGTCCAAAGGAAGAGTAACATGGCCCAGCTAGTCCGGTGGGCGGAGTCACATTCATGTAATGCTGTTTCAGTAGGCAGTGAGAAACATGGAGGGGGGGTGTGGTGTGTCCGAAAAACAAACAACAACAACAAAAAAGTGAAAGTCTGTTGAGTTTCCCAATAGCTCAGCTTGTGTGAACTGTGTCTGGGTGCTATTTTGGTTCAAGGAATGTGTTGCTCTAAGAAACAAAGTGTCCGTATAATCTCAAAGCTAAAGGAACAATAAAAAACCCCACAGAGAATATATCAGATACACACCGTAGAATTGAACAGACATAAAATACAGGAAGCAAAGTCAGTTTATCCATGTTTCCATCTTGTTAAAGATCAAAATCTTTTTTCTTCACTTTGTCCCCCAAGGCATCTTACATAGGGAGTGTCATTCCGCAATTTTTATAACTTAACTCTTATCCTTCTGAAACTTTAGAGTTATATATATTTATATATAACACAATGTTTGTCACTGGCATCATCATCATCATCGTCGTCGTCTTGATTACTGTCTTCCTTCTCCTCCTCCTCTTCAATCTCGTCCCTCTCCTGTTGCTCTTACACCGGGGTGGAGGAGTGTAGCGTGGGAGTTAGTCTCTGATTAGTGGGGCGTCCTGCATCTCAGAGTCACTTAGGTTAGGCTCGGAGGCAAGAGCAGGGCCAAACCTTCTGGAAGCTTCCTCCTCCGCCCACCGGTGAACTACGGTTGAAAGAACAAACGCAGATTAACACCACCGTCTGCTCCCCTGAACTCACGCACTCATATGCCAATGTACACACACAAACGCACACACGCACACACACACACACACACGCACACACACACACACACACACACAAACGCACGCACACACACACACACGCACACACACGCACACACACACACACACACACACACGCACACACACACACACACGCACACACACTGATAAAAAAAAAAGCTCATGCACTGCTCAGCCACTATAGTAAAACACAACAACATCAACAACAACAACATCGAACCCTCATCCAAAGCTAATGGCATGTTTGGTGTTTTATTTAAAGCAGCCCAGTGTTAAGGGTTTGGGTAGCGCTGCTTTCTCAGACAGGTCCAGTTAGGAACTGCTACCCCAGGCTCGGCTGAGCTTTACTGGTTCTGCAGCGGAGCCCGTGGTCTGGAGATGCTGGCTACACTGGACCACCGCTGGTCATTAACTGTCATGAAACACCCTGTGCTGTGGAACACACAGACTGCTGAAGTGTTGAAAAAATAAACATGTACAGATGTCGGTGGAAAAACACTGGGTGTGATTATAACGGCGCAAGGCAAACACACATTTAGTCATCATGACACTGCAAAGTCACTATGAATTATTAAGTGTTTTCCTAAGCTCATGTTACGACTAATGTACACGATGAAGCAGAGAGTATCATTTCAAAATATTACCAATATTACCAAAATGAAACAGAAAACAAAAACACCAACATTTTAGCAAGAATCAAAATGTTGCTGTTTGTATATATATATATATATATATATATATATATATATATATATATATATTAGTTTATATGCTATAATGTAAAAATATATATAAAAAACTAATCTAATAAATAAAAATAATAAAAAAATAAAACAATAAATCTATGTCTATCTATCTTTATCATGTATATAAAAAAAATCTTTATCTAAGATAAAGATTATCTAAGATATTATCTAAGATAAAGATTACATAATTTTTTACACGTTGTAGGTTATAATATTGTTATACGTTATTTAGTTTTTCAGCCTCTCTTACCAAGCAAGTTTGTGTGCTGAATAATAACTTTGGGAACAATACGTTCACGCACTTATTGCTGAAGTTTGAATTCTTGCAAAACGCTCACAGTTGTTCTAATTATTCGCAACTGCAACGCGAAGTAAATAATATGAATGCAGTTCATTCTCGCTACAACCGCGGAGAAAATTATTTGGCAATAAAACCTACACAGTGCATTTTCCGTGTCATGTTCTTTTAAAATGCCTCCATGAAAATGACAAAATGAAATTAAAACATGCGTTTATTTGAAAGTGCTCTCGCAAGAAGTGTTATCGAAATGAAAAGAGGAGTCGGTCCTCAGCTAATAACGGAATAACACATCGTCGTTTAGATCCGCCTAAAAGCAATAACGCTGACACCTACTCACTTTGCATTATGTACACAGACGTACCGTCACTGGCAAATCAAGATGTATATTTCTTAAAGAGGCACGGCTCTGACGCACATGTCAAGCGCTTTAGAATATGCTGATGGAGATTAAGAAAAGAATTAAACTCTTTCCCCATCCTCAGATACTAATATCAGGAGATGTAGTAATATGAAAGCCTCTCTAACAACCGGAACACCAGTGATTAATGACACTATTTCACACTTGAAATACCCTTTCCCAGATTCACAAATACATTTAAACGATGATCATCTTATGGAGTTCCTTTTGAAGACACTAATATTACTGCTCTAATCTCTAATAAATTGCATGAAACTTTGGCTTGTCATTACAGGAAAAGTCTCGGCGCCTTCCTCTCCACACAGATCCGAGCCTTCAAGCTTTGCCTGCAAATAACGCCTTGGCCACAAGATGGCGACACAAGACTCCGTATCAATCGTGCGCTCAAGTTCACCACGACAATAGGATCATGATATTCAATGTCATCTCTCCCTAACCTGCAGATATTTCATGTAAATCTAGAGATGAAGTGGTTGCTATTTTGGAAATATGAAGTGATTGGCAGTACTTTAAAGAATATACTGCGGTCATGCTTTTACAGCTGTCTCAACGCATTTTTTTGCCCGAAAGGAAATTAAGATAATCATAACCATAATGATAATAAATCGTATTCGCCAGTTTTTAAAAACGCCTGTTCGCCCAAGGGCGCCTGCTCTTTGTGACTTCCCTTTAAAGAAAGTTCCAGTAATGAGTTACAGATTACGCCCCATATTTGATTTTCACTCTTCATTAACTAAGCCACCTGGAATGTTATTATTTAAGGACGCCATTACTTCTCCCCGAACAACTGCCATTGCGATCGAGAGACTAACACATCAACATTATAGTTCCTCACAACTTTTCTTCTCGCCACGGTTTTTGTATGTTGTTTAATGTCTGATTTCCCATTGGAAGACAGAGCAATAACTTTTAAGAAGCAGATACATTTTCTGTTCATTAAAAAGCAGCACATGGACGCACACCAAATTAAGAGATATTTCTTAATTAGTGCAGTATCCTATCTCCGTCAGAGCTTTACCGCCGCGCAACCGTGGCGATAAACTGACATGTCTTTAACATTTTTAACCTTATCATTGTGTTCTGCGTGTAAAGCTAACGTCTAAATTCGTTATTTAAGTCGGGGCAAATTTATAATGTGTTAAAACGGAGGAGAGCTCAAACGCTAAGCTCAGATTCATACAACTGATGGTGCTCTCTGTAGCCTTTCTCGACAGAGCACCGTGTTGCAAGCGTTCTGGCGCCCTCTACCGTTTCATTCTATTAGCACATCTCGGGTGCACACGAGGCAGAGTAAGGGCCCTGGAAAGTAATACAAGACATATGGTAAGAGGACTCATAGCTCCAGGATCCATCTTATGTTAATACATGTGTCATGCTTAACAGAATGGCTAAATGAAGAGGCGGACAGAACAATAACCCAGCACAAGGCTGGGAGAAGACCCTGTTAACAAGGGCCAGCCTGTTTAGGGAAACTCTCCCTGCTGTCTTGAAGACCTGACATTTCACAACTGCCTCTTCTTATCTCCACACCGCACAACTAAGGCGACCGAGAGGGTGGGGTACACTATGGTGCCTCCAAGGCTCTACTTTATGTACTGGACTATCTGGG
>NC_135211.1:13744270-13834270 GCF_052324685.1 Brachyhypopomus gauderio | reverse complement strand
CGCGGCCCTGAGCATCACGTCTGAGTCAGTCAGCCCGCACCAGACACGCTCCCCTCAGAGCGACACTGTCACTCACCGCACGGAGAGAGAGAGAGAGAGAGAGAGAGGGAGAGAGAGAGAGAGAGAGGTGAGGGAGGAAACAGGAAGCAGGAGCAGGGCCTTTTATCCTGCTCGGCGGGACCTGTCAGAGCCACCTTCTCTCAGGTCTCCCACCAGCAGTAACACAGCAGCTATCAGAGGGAACCTGACATCCGCGCTCCTCGTTTCCAGGGGGGAGAAATCATGAGAGCGGTCCCACACAGGAGAGCAGCTACTACACACTCCCCTCAGATCACGCACTAGAGACTCCCATAAGCGCAGTGACAGAGAGGGAGAGAGCGGGCGAGAGACAGAGAGAGAGAGAGATGTTCACATGTTTCAAGTTTGGAGTATGTAGGCTGACAGACTTTTGCTTTCACAGTCTGTGACAAGTAAAGGAAAAAGGGTTTTGCCTCTGTATGTTCGTTTTAAAGTTTGGACAGATATGAGAACAAGTGAGTGACATTGTGCGCTCCCTACACACGCACAATCTTCCTTGTGGCTTGTAAAGCTTCTATAGAGACATAAATATGCCTCTTGGCACCTACGGCGCTCCGTAGCCAAATGGTATAACGGTTTTCTTCTTAGCTTTTTTGTTTTGTTTTGTTTTTTTACACTTTTTTGGACGCTTAAAAGAGCTCTGAGATTACAAAGAGACTGACGCACACTGTCATGCACGCTCGCACACACGCACGCACGCTCGCACGCACGCTCGCGCTCTACGTCAGCGCGGGGGGCTGTGATGGAAAATAACAAGCACCTGGTCGGGGTTTTTTAAATGTGATTTCGCCTGCTTCCCTGCCGGTCTCTGATGATTCAACAGTTCCTGCTCCAACATCTGCTACTTACTCTTACTGGGTCTCAATTAAGACAGCACTATTTATGAAGCCCCTCTTATTTACACTGCGATTTTTCCACATATGTGCTGCGTGTGGTAGCCCAAGCCGACCCCTCGCTACGCGTTCGGCGTGCAGATGTTTCCATAGCGAGGCCGGAGGACGGACGTCCCCACGCGAGACGCAATGCTGGACCACGCCGGGCAGACAGGGACTCGGGACGACGAGATTTGCAGATCTCCTGAGCCGATGAAGAGGAATTTGCCACTCTCCAGCGAGCGAGAGGAATGATATCTTTATTATTTTTTGAACGGATGAGTTTTGGACGATGGTTGCTGAGACTGATTTAAGGGCTCTGTTTTAATTGACTGGAAATTCTTTCACTAACTCGACATCTGTAGTACTTTCCAGGAACGGTGCATAAGCTGTGCACACACACACACACAAACACACACACACACACACACACACACACACACACACACACACACACACACACACACACACACACAGATTGGTTTACCATACATCTGCTCACTGGGTGGAAATGATACTGTCCTTAAAGTCTGCCCTGGACATATTATCTACAATGTATGGATTTTATATCCATTCAGAAGTTTATACACTGGAGAGTCTGTCAAAGCGCTAGAGAAAGGCGGCGTTGTTTTTCCAGTAGAGGCTGAGGACCGTGTGCCTGCGGTGTGTGCTGATAATCAGATAAATAATCATCCAATCAATGAGTCTGCAGCAGCACCTGCTCTTCAGAATGGGAGGATTGACTGTATCAGCCTTGTTTGCTCAAGACAGGGACTTTTCTAGCCCATAGATCCATGGAGCAGAAACTTTAACCTGGCTTTGTTAGTGACATAACCCCCCATACCCCCCCCCCCCCCCCCCCATACACTCCTCCTTAACTTAGTTTCCTTTAATTTGTGAGTGGAAGAGTGACTATATGTAGGATTGCATCAAACATTGCTCAAGTTTGAAAACAGGCAGTGGTTTAAGAACGGGGGGAGGCGATGGACAGACAGACACACACACACACACACACACACACACAAACACACACACACACACTAAACTAGATGGCTCATTATAAGCATGTGTAAAGAATGTAGCGGTGGGCTTTTGCACTCCCTGTGTTCTTCTAGTGAGCAGTGAAGGTGCAGCTCACAGGTTCCTGTGCTCACCAACACATGCTTGCACAAACAACACCACAGAAAGGCAGGCTTTGATTTTCAAGGTAGAATAAACATCTGGTTGTGGAAACAAATAAATGGAAAAGAAGCAGTGTTTTTTTTTACCCAAAAAATAAGGAATTGGGAGATTTATAGCTCCATGACCAAAGGAACCTGTTTACATTTATTTACTCGACTGTGAGAGGTGGGACGTTGTTAGAATATGAAACGTCAAATTATTTAGAGGTCAGTGTAAGCACTTTCAGCAGCGCTGGGGCTTTTGCTTTGACACGGCCGTAAACAGCTCGAGATCAAGCCTCTTTGTCTACGGCTATCGTGCGTGAAGAGATGATGAATTTGTGGGGGCTTTCCCACACAAAGCAGGATGGCACGCATGCAGGGAGTACAGGAGTCACAGCAAAGCCAGCCCCTCCCCCAGAACCATCCAGGCCCCTCCCCCAGAACCGTCAAGGCCCCTCCCCCAGAACCGTCAAGGCCTCTCCCCCAGAACTCCCAGGGTGTGGGCCGCTCTCTGGCCCGTCCGGCCTCTGGCCTGTGCCGGGCCAACAGATTTAGCGGCTCCGGCTCCTTCATTAAACTCCTTGTTTTCGAGCACAATACCAGACACGACGGGCTGTCAAAGAGAAGTTATTATCTCAAATGTGTTTTATTAATAATTCATCTGTGAATGCTGTTTATGACATTTGGGACGTGGGTCTAATAAGCACGGATGGAGCGAAGTGTGGCACGTGCTGGCCAAAGCCTTTTTTTTTTCTTTTCTTTTTTTCCTCCTCCTTTCTCTCTTTCTTTTTGAGAATCATTACTTTGTGTGCTCCTCTAATTGAGGCTTCATAAATTACCCAGAAGGCCTGGTCTGGCTGCTGATTGCTCTCTGACTTGGCCCACATTGTGCCCTTGGTGGTGAAGAGATACAAACTATGAGCGTTCTCCAGAGCAGCCATTGTTTTTGTGTACAGGACGATGAGAAGCCCGAAACAAATCACTAGTACAATTACAACCATTCATTTGACATGGAATAAAAGTTTATCATTGTCAACAACAACAACGATAATAATAGCAATAATAATACCAAGGTGTAATTTTAATGTTTTAGTACCCTTTCTGTTTTGAGATTGCGGAGCCATCTCTACAGTTATCTCGTGTCATCCGCTATCAGCTCTCATTGTTCTTGGCAGGCCAATCCAGAACATTCTTTTTGTTCTACTTCAATCTCCTCCTTTTTCCCAAGCCTGAGAAACTTCAGACATGAGAACCATTAGCGGCATCTAATACAAAACCAGTGAAATTTACCTGGGATTATAAGTCATTGACAAATAACCTTGCTGATAGATGCGAACTAGATTTTGTTCAAAGCACTCCGACAGCCTCAAAAGAGATTAGCAGAGTTCTTATCAGGTCAGCGGTGTCGCGGGGGAAATGTGTTTAAAGTCACATTGATTTATTGAAAGATTTTCCAATAAGAATACCTCTCACAACTCTCCGACAAGAAAGAGTCTGTCTGTGTGTGTCTGTGTCTAATGTTATAAGTGTGAACTTTGCTGCTCCACAAAATTACAAAAAAGGAAAAGAAAAAAAAAATCTGAGAACTAGTACATTTCAGATGACCTAAATAAAACAAGCATGAGATATGTCTGAGGGCTGAGCACAGTAACCTTCACAAACGCAATGACAGAATGCAATGAGTACAATGAACACAATCATAGAACATTTGTAGATACAAAAACTACACACACACACACACACACACACACACACACACACACACACACACACACAGACACACACACACAAACACACACACACAGACACACACACACACACACACACACACACACACACACAGACTGACAGCGAACTATAATAAAGATCCTTTGTTCCTCTGAGCAATCACTTGACACTATTACCTTCTTAAGAGTAATTAGGAATGCTTTCTGAGAGCTGGTCTGTGGGAACCAGCACGCTCAGTCTGAGACTGGCCCAATCCCTTCAAATGGGCAAGAGGGAAAAGCCCAGGACGTCACTCCACACCCCTGTCGGAGAGACATGTCGTCCTCACCCCCTCTTTTCCTCCTCTCTCTTTCTCTCTCGCCCCACACCTGCTGTTCCGTTTGATCTCCGAGGTCCGCTGGAACCCTGGAAAGCTATCCCGGCATTCTGTGGACCGTCAGAGCCCCGCGGTGAACCTTCTGGAAGTTGCGGTGTGTCCAGGCTGCAACTCTAGCCGCCGACAAAGCCGAGTCCACCGCGCAATCTGTCAGGGGCTGCACCTCCACACCACGCATACACACGGCGGCTAAGCCTCACAAACCCGCACAACCCCCCCCCCCCCCCCCCCCCCCCCCCCCCCCCCACCCTCACCCCACACCCGAGCAAGCGTCACACCTCGGTCCCCGGCTCCCGTGCGAGGCAATAGCGAAGTTTCTGAATCGGTTCTCGTGGCCTTAAAGTGTTCCGGACGGCGTTGAGAATGCGACGAAACAACCAGGATATAACCAAAGGCTTGTAATCAAAGCGCCGTTGTCCACAGGGGACACCCGAGAAACAAGAGAGATCTGTCTTAAACCAGGGGATTGTTCCATCTTAACGCTTACACCTGTTACGTCTTAATGCACCACTCCCGTGCCAACGAACTCAAGGCCTCACCGTCCGTCCCCCTGGAGTCGAGCCCACACGTTCAAGCCTCATTCCTCCTGTCATTCCTGCTACCTTCCCAGACACTCGTGCAGTCAGGAGGGGAAGCCTGGTAATATTTTTATGTTATTGGTAACACTCCCATGTTTGTTTACATAGCCCCTCAAAGGCCACCCGTTTGGGGAATACAGGAAACGGCAGCATTTTGATTTAATCCCCACGGGCTCAGCCCCCCACCCCACCCCTACACATCTCGGGTCGCAAAAGAACACGGAAGCACCTCCCCCCGGGGCACAATGATCTCTTGTTCCAATGGAAGTCCTTTGTGCATTCATCTATAACTGCCCACCCTGCACAGATAACCAGGCAGCATGGTAATCAATAAATAAACAGATAATGTAAATAAAAAACACTGCAACACTGAAGGAAACGCTGAAGGAGGAGGAGATAGGTGAACTCCTGTCTGCTTCGCTTTGTATCTGTAGTGGATAAATGACGGTTCGTGCGAGAGTGAACACTTAATACAAAATAAATACGCATCCTGAATTTTTCAATGTCAGGGGAAGCGTGGAGACGGAGAAGCCGGGGTGTCGGCGTGGCGATCGGCCCGCGGTGTGAGGCGAGAAGCGGCGCGCGGGGCGTAGACGCCGGTGCGCACGCACAGCCCGGCCCGTGTGAGCGGGGGGCGGGGCTTTGTGCGTAGCCACGTATCGCACAGCGTCTCCCCGCCGCCAAATCCCGGCAGCCTGAGGAGAGGATCAAACGCGTGCGGCGGGTCAGGTGAACCAGCATCGACAGAATGTCAAGCACGACAGGAGCCATGAAGAGTGGGCTCCCCCTCCTCCCTCCTTCTCTCTCTCTCTCTCTCTCTCTCTCTCTCTCTCCTCCACATGGCTCTAGGTGACAATGAAAAAGCCACGCTGCATGTCTTAATGTCTAATCACTTTGATGGATTGAGTGGGGGTTAAGTGAGCAGACAGGGGAGGATGCTTGAGGAGGATGACATTTGAGGATCCGCGGGTGAAAGAAACAACAACAGTGAGGTCCTACCCCGATTTACGATTTTTCAGAGCAGGCATGTGGATTTAGCAGAACACAGGCCAAACAAACTCGACACAGCATGCTGCAAAGCAAAGAAACGCTTTCTGGATTTGAGATATGGTGCTCCATCTTCATGTCAGGCAACCTTTTTGTGTTCTCGTGATGTTTTGAGTAAAATCAGATATCTAAACCACATCAGGATCCAGAGTAAGAAAGGCAAACAGAAATCAAAGAATAAGAAAACTCAAACTGCCTGAGCCCACTCTAAACAAGTGAGTCAGCCGTGTACATCTCGTCGGTGGTTACGCCCACCGGGCAGGACTCACACGGGGCAGCGTGGGTCCCCAGCAGCAGACCCCCACCACCCTGGGCAGGAAGGCAAAGTGGCCCACGGTGGGCCTGCCTCTATGTGCATGCTTTGACAGGCTTTTGATGGGGACGGGGGACGGGGGACGGGGGACGGACAGGGTGGGGGGGGGGGGGGGGGAACCTGTGCCTCCAGGGCTTATAGATCCCTTCTGGTCCTGCACAGCCAGCATGGGGCGAACGTGTTTATTCACAGGGCCTTGACCTCACACAGAGCACGTCCCCCATCATCCTGGTTCCATCACACTTTGACATGTCAACATGTGGGTTCTGAAGCGCCGGCTTTCAGGAGCCTTGAGATTGCATATTAGTGTCGGAGACTAATAACTAACACTGTTGTTCCCAGGCCTGACATTGGAGGTAAAGTGTATACAGGGGTGGGATTAAAGCGGCAGGTGCTACGGTGAACGCATTGCGCAGTTATTCCCTCGTGGTCCTGTCAGTTATGGTCAGTGACCTCTAGAGGGAGCTGTTCTTTTATATGTTTGGGGGGGTGACTGGGGGTGTTGTATTTGTGAGAGACAATAAAAACATTAATTTGCCCTGAAATCATTCCTGACGTAAATGTAAAATGGTGCCCACTGGAACCCAGTAATGAAGCATGCTACATCTCTGCAGCTCCTAATTTGACTAGTTAAATGACTCCATTACGTGTCTAACAGACAGAGGCAAATCATTTCTGGTCAGTTGAGGCTCACTTACCCGCGTCGCGTTGCTGGGCAGGGGGAGAAATGGAGAAGACGACGGGGTCTACGTCTCCTTCCTCCCGCTGTCTTTACACACTGTGTGTTATTCCAGCCAGAATGGGTAGCAGCAGAGAACAGCTCCGAAATTAGGTGCACACGTGTGTGTGTGTGTGTGTGTGTGTGTGTGTGTGTGTGTGTGTGTGTGTTCTAGTACTTCCCTCTCTGTCTATTTCTCCCCTCTTATGCCCCACTCTCTTCCTACAAGTGTGTATTTGCATGAGTCCATCTTTGTGTTAATTAGATGTCTGGTCTAAATGATCAAAGCATGCACGGTGAAGTAAATAAAGCAGCAAATAGATAAATAAGCAGGATGCACGTCAGCGCGTGTGCTTTTAGTTTTTGTCCATGCGTCGGACATTTAATGGGGATTTGTGCAATCATAACCCTGTCAGCAAATCACATCCTCACTTTCAATGCAAAAGGGAGGAGAAAAAAATGATTAGGAAATAGTGAATTATTAAAAGAGGCTGCCTGCTGTCCATCACTGTCACTTAGTGCAGAGAGAGATGGAGAGGAATTCTACTAGCACTGAACACATGGACATCTGTTTCCAGCACAAATCCCCCCCCACCCCCCACCCCCAGCCCTTATCTCTATCCCCAAAAAAGCAACGTAATTAATTTGTTTGTTCACGTCAATAGTTGCTATGATTGTGTGTGCATGCACAAATGCACACATGCACACACATATGCGCACGCAGACGCACACAAACACACTCACACACACACACACACACCCCTTCATTTGAATGATTATTTTGAGATATTAGTGATACGGTGATGGGCAGACAAGTCTCAACATGAGACATAATTTGACTTTCAATTGTTTTTACTCATCTGTTAACAACGGATATATGGAGTCCAACTTAAATGGCTCAGAGAGCAGAAACAGGGTTTAGGATAGTTTTTTTTTTATTTTGTTTGTTTGACATTCTGCAAGGAGATACACAGTGAGAACATTGTTTACTGAGCAGGACAGATTTTTATTATATAATGTATAAGGAGCATAAGAGAACTTGTGCTGTCTGCTAATATAACTAATAAGGGATCATGCTTAATGCTTTGCCTTTGTCTTCAACACACAGTATCTAATACACATGCGAATGTAATACACCTACACACACACACACGCACACACATATGCAGAATCGAATAGATGTAGGTAAATAGAAAGTCTTCAGCAATGCACTGGAGCGATGATAGTGTGTGTGTGTGTGTGTGTGTGTGTGTGTGTGTGTGTGTGTGTGTGTGTGTGTGTGTGTGTGTGTGCGTGTGTGTGTGTTTGAGCCCTCACTGCTTTAATATGACTCATACAGCATGGAAAGACTTAGTGTGGACTCACTGCCTCCTGGTGCTCATCAGTTGTCTCCTATATAAAGCACAGAGGGACCTGCAGTACACACCTGCTGTACGCCGGCATGCAGAGCATCGGGCTGGGACAAGGTCATGGGGTCACCGGGCTGGACCAAGGTCATGGGGTCACCGGGCTGGGATGAGGGCACCAGCTTGGACCCACGGCACCAGGGCACTGTGTTGGGAACAGCCCCCCCCCCCCCCCCCCCTCACCTTTTGCTTCTTGTGCACAGAGCATTTGGGCATTAGGACCGCTTTGGCACTTTTTGCATTAAGAAGAGCGGAAATGTAAGAAGAGCTTGGAGCTTTGTCAGGCATCCAGTGAACACTTGTGCAGAAAATCCATAGAGTTGATCCATGTGAGCCTAGGAACTCTATCTCCAACACATACGTGAACCAACCACACGCACACATGTCGTGAACACACACTCTCCAATGCTCAAAAGGGGTCTGGGTCGTGTCGCCCCTGGGCACTTTTCATGTGGTACTAATGCCCACAGCTGCTACATGCTGGTGTGTGTGTGTGTGTGTGTGTGTGTGTGTGTGTGTGTGTGTGTGTGTGTGTGTGTGTGTGTGTGAGAGAGAGAGAGTCTGCTTAATGCGATAGGTAATTATGTAGTCTGATCTCACAAACGAGGGATTTAAGAGCTAAGTATACTGTAATAGCCCCACTATGTGACACATGTCTGGGCCTAAGAATAGCGAAAAGTGATGAGCAAACAGATGGACAGATAGCCATGGATCACTAGGGTGAGGAGGTGCTCACGAGGGCCCAACGCCACAACACCCAGGCTTCGTTTGTCCTGACCAAGGCTACGTTCTTGCATTTTGGTGAATTTGCACAACACACTAGCAGAGAGAAAAGTGCAATCGTCCCTGCGAGCTAAAGTTGAGAAAACTGGCAGAGAGCAGAGAGCAGGCTGCAGTGTTTGCCTCAGGGTGATCTCACTCCAGCATCCCCGTCTCCTAGCCGGAGAGGACACGGGTCAAACACTGGAAAGTTACACGTAGCGCTGGTTCCTGAAGAGGAGAGCCAGCTTTTACTGGTTTACCTGGTTTTAAGAGGAGCCCCCTCTTCCCCTACGCACAAACACACACATACACACACTACACACACACACACTTGCCCCCACCAAACATCGCCCCTCCCCGACGGCTCGACGTCCGCCTGCCGATTTCGTTCTGTTGATCCTCCTGAAGAGGACAGATCAAATATTCCACTCCAGTCGGAGGCCGCGCCTTCCGTTTGGGGGCGCCCGCCTGATTGGGGTTGACGGACGGGGCCAGGGGGTTTGAAGTCTTAACAGACAGCATGACTTTGATATGAGCTCTCAGTGTGCATCGCCAAAGACACGAGGGGAAGACAGAGAGAGCGAGAGAGAGAGAGAGAGAGAGAGAGAGAGAGAGAGAGATGAACAAAAGCATCTGTGGAGTGGTCAGGGCCAGCGGCAGCTTGTGGCGGAGGCTTTTTGAAGTCGAACTCCCCCTTCCTCTCCACCACTCCTCCTCCTCCCCGCCTGTACCCCACCCCCAAGGCCCTCTCTCCTTCTCACTCTCTCCCTCTTCCTGCTCTTTAGGAGAACCCACAGGCGACACACACACACACACACACACACACACACACACACACACACACACACACACACAGGATGATGCTGGTCCAAGAACTAAAGCAAAGCGCAATCTTCAACTTAGTAACAACAAACAGGTGAAGATCACAAAGAAATGAAGCCACATGTCCTGTGTGATACGCAGGGCACCTCCGATATCTGACAAAGCTAAAGATACTCGAGCAAAACAAAAAGCAACAACAAACCCCCCCAAACAACAACAACAACAACATCAACAACAATCCTCCATCGCAAGGCTTCCATCTCTTAGAAATCCAAAGCAATGTGCTTCCAGCCTTAAGAGGAGAGCACCAGCCTCCTTAAAACGGCACACCGTGCAACTGGGCTTTGGAGCTGGGGGAAGAGAGACAGACTAAACAGATGTCACATCTTGGCAGGACTGAGGGAGTTAACAGGCTTTATTTTACCCCCTTTTTTAAAAAAAAAACGTCTCCCGTATAAACAGATTTTGTTGCTGCTTAAAGTGGGCTCAAAATTAAAGCATATCGTTTTACACACATATTGCATGCATATTAGCAAGCCCCAGCTGCTAGCGTCCTGTCCTTAAGAGCCATATGATTGAGTTAGGGGGCCCCAGTATCAGATAAGATTTAAGCTCGCTCTCCCCATGTGCCCTGCCCCCCACTCCCCACTCCGCATTTTACTGCTAACTTATTAAATGGAGAGAAATGACATTATTTTTCTGAGTGTATGTGTAATTATTGCCACACACCTGTGACTCCCGCCATCTTTGGCAGGGGAAGAGGCGGAAGGAGGGGGAGATGGGGGGAAGGAAGTGATTGAGAGAGAGAGAGAGAGAGAGAGAGAGGGGGAGGAAGAGATGGAAAAAGAGTGAGAGAAAGAGAAGAGAGAGAGAGAGAGAGAGAGAGGATGGGAGGGAGAAGGAGAGATCTCTTGTGCAGCAGCAGGAGCTCTCATTTAAAAAAGAGAAAGAAAAAGATAGAAAGCACAGAGATAAAAACAGGGGGAAAAAAAAGCAGAGAGCTTGTTAATCAGACTGTCTGTCACTGGCAGTACACTGATATCCTAATGATTCCCACACAGGAGTCTCCGCATCAGGGTGCGCGCTGACGAGCGCGGGCCTCCTCTTCAGCAATTAAAACCCACAGCAAACAACCTTTTTACTTCTTTACAATAGACAGGGGCTCCTGGCACGGCGGGCGCCCGAAGTTTCGCTCTATTGTGCCGTCAGATCCAGAAATCTGCCAAACGGGCGTCCCGTCTGCGCGGCGGAGACGAAACTGCGCCGCGCTGCCAGTTCTTGCCGTGGAACAAAACGGCTCGTCGGAGAGGCAGAGGGAGAGACAGGAGGATGTGGGCTGAGCCTCTCTCTCGTGTCCTGCCCTCTGTGTGTTCTCCTTTTACCCAGAAGCACCCTGAGGAGGGGAACACGTGAAATAGTGCTCAGAAGACAAAGGAAATTAGCGATTAGGGAGGCAGCGGTGATCGGCCCTCACCCTCGCTCCAAAAAGTGACTCACGATGTTGTAATTGTTTACCTTTGACACTGACCATAATTCTTCTCTGATCCAGTGTAACAGAATATTTCAGCATCTCTTTTCAGGCATTTTCGCTCTCTCTGTCTCTCTCTTCTTTCTCCGTCTATCTGTCTTTCCCTCTCTCCCTCCCCATCTCCCCTCATACACCCCACCCCCCACCCCCTGCGCCCCTCCCTAAACACATCAAGGCCTCAAATGTCGTCAGGCAACTCCGAACGTATTCCATCTCCACGCCCACCGCTTCCTTGTTACAAGCCTGCGCACTGACTTCTCTCCCTCGCTCTGATCAGGCGAGGGAGAGGGGCACTTAAAACACGACCTCCCTCCACCCCTCCCACCAACCCCACCCCCCTCACTGTCTCGTGTAAACACATCTCGCACTATTCTATCACGATTATACTCTGGCTGACACCACGGGAAAGGGGCCGTGAATAAGAGATAATCACGTCGGGAGGGTTTACACTGTCAGTCTTGCTTTCCTGGGCCGATCTAAAAGCGTGGAAATAGCCACGTTTTTTGGTGTAATGTTTTAATAGAAAACAGATGGCCACAGATGTAGGGCCTCGGCAAACTGGGTGACACGTCTTTAATATTTTAGAGTGGTCTTGCTGTAAACGTTGAAGCAGCTGTTTCCTCCCGTTGTAAATTTGGAGTTTTTAATTCATGATTGACAGCTATTGGATTTACTGTAAATTACGGATATGAATATGGAAGCGATGAAAATTGTGAGTTGGTGTGTGTGTGTGTGTGTGTGTGTGTGTGCGTGTGTGATGGCGGGGGGGGGGGGGGGGGGGGTGAGTTGTATTTGACGTTGTTCATGGCTGAATAGATTTATCGCCACCTAAATGTGGGGTGCTTTTTTTTCGCTATTCTTTTCCTTTCAAGTCAAAATATAATTCTGTTTAAACACACAGTTGATTCTCCAACTCTATAGGTGTTGATATTTAAATGTACATGAATATTAAAATAAAAATGCAGATGGAGGCAAATTGAGGCAGCTAAGAGGAGGGGCCTGCTAAAAGAGTTCTATTTCCATGTGTTTGCTTAGCTGCTGTTCGTTTAGTTTTAATGTCAACTGCAAGTACAGCTCCCTTGACGCTTATGGTAGAGGTGATTGTCATCAATTCGCATCTTGGCATTTAAACCACCTGCTTCAAATACACATATTTGAAATGCAAATAAACTGCCTATGCCCAGACAAATTAAAGAACACCAGGAGTAAACACATTTGAAGTCATAACTTTTCCTTTCCTTCTTTTTTTTTGGGGGGGGGGGGGGGGTGTTGACCTGTCAAAAGTGCTTTTTCTTGGGAAGGCATTGCCAGATAATTCCTTTTCAGAGAGAAGCGGCATAATACTAAATGATTATATATTTATTTGTGGTTTTGTTCACAAGCCATGGAGAGCTCTTGTGTGTGTGTGTGTGTGTGTGTGTGTGTGTGTGTGTGTGTGTGTGTGTGTGTGTGTGTGTGTGTGTATGTGTGTGTGTGTTTATCTGACTCTCAGTATAGTTCGTGTGGCTCTAGGGTATTTTTCATTAACCATTTCTTTCTTCCTGATATTTCTGCAAAGCAGAATGGATTAGATACCCCCCCCCACTCCCTCCTTGCCTTTAGTTGCCCCGCGCCTCTGTTATTCAAACATCCATACCCATGTGTCTTATTTAGCATTGACCCTTTTTCATATTGATATTTGTATATGATCATTACTTTCCCCTCTACATGCTTTGTCTCCTTGTGTCAGTTGCGAGGTGCATTATCCAATAGTGCTGCCTGGGCATTCAAACCCAACACCAATGGCCCCTTGAGTTTCACTGTCCTCTACCAGCCAATCCATGACATCAGCAGGACAGCGCTTTAATGAGCCCAGCGCATCATTTTTCATAAAGTGTCTATTTGGACATTATCATGTTGCACTAACTGAATCAGGGCGTAGCACATCTCCAACTCCCCCCCCCCCACGTCAACCCCCCACAGCCATCTATTTCTGTCTAGACGGACGTGTAAGTGAATACACTGATAAGCGAGAGTTTTAATCAGACAGATGGGCAGCGTGCTAAAACTCAGCTCCTGCACCGACATCATCACCGTCATCACCGCTGTCATCATCATCATCATCATCATCATCATCGTCGTCGTCGTGCTCACTGATGAAATGACAGCGGTTTAGAGATGACAATCTGTTGAATTGCCGTGTATCGGAACTCCAGCTAAACAACGGCACTTTTGAAAGAAAAAGGAGAAAGACAGAGAGAATAAAGAGACTGAGAGAGAGAAAAACTAAGAGAGAGAGGGACTAAGAGAATGACTAAGAGAGAGAGAGAGAGACTAGGAGAGAGAAAGAAAGAAAGAAAGAGAAAGACTAGGAGACAGAAAGAGAGAGAGACTAATTGAGAATGACTGGGAGAGAGAGAGAGAGAGAGAGACTAAGGGAGAATGACTGAGACAGAGACAGAGAGAGAGAGAGAGAGAGAGAGAGAGAGAGGGAGAATGACAGATAGTGAGAGAGAGAGAAAGAGAGAGTCTAAGAGTAACTTACTAAATGTTGTTTTTCAAATTACCCAGAAGGCTTTTCATTGTTTTTGTTTTGTTTCTCTCCCTCTTTCACACACACACACACACACACACTAAGCACAGTAGCATGGTGAGTATTGACTGGAGTGAAGTCTGAGTTGGTACTGATCAGGATACTCTGTGTACAGGTGAGGGCGCTTCCCCAGAACCACCTGTCAGTCGACTTAACGAGCAGCTCCTCGGGCGTCTGTAACAGCCTCCGCCTTAACGACGTTCTTACCGCTAACGTTCACGCGCTTGTCAACCACAAGTAGACAGAACCCCTGACGAGGTGTTACCTAATTGTGTTTTAAAAAGCGATGACACCTCATCTCCCTATCTTCTCTTCTGTCTCTCTCTCTCTCTCTCTCTCCCTCTTTCTCTCTCTCCCTCTTTCCACTATGACACATCTCTTAATGCAATTAAACATTATGAGAAACAAGACATGGTGGAGTGTTGAAGGAGTGGGTGTTGTTTGGGTGTGGGAGACTACCTGCAGAGTGCAACCATTCAAATGAGACCATAATAAGACCATCAGAACAAGGGAAATATTGTCTCCTAGATGACAACAACGCAAAAAAAACCCATCAGGTAATTAAACACGTACTCTGGGTTTTGTCAAAGTGGCCTACTGTTGAAGTTTCTCTCTCTCTCTCTCTCTCTCTCTCTCTCTCTCTCTCTCTCTCTCTCTCTCTCTCTCTCGCTCTCTCTCTAGTCCCTTAACTGTAAATGCAAGTAATGTAAAAAATGAGAGAAGAAACAATAGCACACAGAGAAAAAAATAATCAATCAAATTATTAACATGAAAAGTTGTTCTGCATTCAAGGACATTGAGTTCTCGTGCATTCTGCTGGAATTGTCCAGTAAAAAAAGAAGAGAGAGAGAGAGAGAGAGAGAGAGAGAGAGAAAGACAACTTGGATGAGACATGGATGGTAGGGGAGAGGAGGGGGGAGACACAGAAATAAACCCAAACCCCATCTGATGACCAGCTTGTCTATAATACTGAATCAGTGTGCCTTGCCAAGATGCAGGAACAGGCTAAGTCCAGATCTGAGAGATCTGAGAGATCTGAGAGTCAGGCCTGTGATGGAGAGATGCACCAACATCGTCCCCGCCATGAGAAATCAGTTCTGCTACCTGCCCACGCAACCCCTTCCCAACCAATAAAAGCTCCAAGCCTTGAATCAGCCTTGTAGAAAATACTTGGCCAAGTCCATGGCAAATATACATGGCATTCATCTTATCAACCCCCCCAACACACACACACACACACACACACCCCTCCAAAGAAAAAGGAAAAAAGAAGATGAAAAGAAAATACAGGACAGATGATGCGGCCATCTTGAGATCATTTGTCAACTGTCAGCCCGGGTTGACCTTGCAAAAAACAAACAGGGTGAGTGGTGGCAGAAACCGCCTTTCAGGGAGAGGAAGAGGGAGAGGAGAGAGCTGTTGTTTTTGCTAATAAAGAGACATTTTGCCTTCCATTCGTGGCAGCAGTAAAAAGCGCAACAAACATGGAAATCCATTACAGGACCTCACTTAGAAAGTGTGACCAAAGCGTGCGCAGAAACTTAGGGGCTGGAGTCCGAGGCTCGCCTATCGTGTTCTGGTCAGCATGGTGATGATGACAGGGGGGGGGGGGCACTTTGCTCTGCCTCTCCGTTTTTCCCCTTTATATAGAGTGATGGAGGGATGGTGTGACAAGGAGGGAAGGGGCGCTAGCACAGCTGAGCTGTGCTGATCTTTTCTCTTCTCCCTTCTCTCTCTCTCTCTCTCTCTCTCTCTCTCTCTCTTTCTCTCTGTTTACAAAAGCATTAATGTGCTCTGCTCTGCTTGTGCATTGTTCAGTGTTTTAAGGCGTAAGGAATGTGTTTGTGTAGCTGGCTGGTGGAAAAGAATACGGGAGAGACTGGTGGGACAGAGACTGTCAAAGCTTTGCACTTAACGTCGGAGGGGAAATGGGGCACAGAGGGCGATATAAAGTGGGCAGTGAGCGCTCTCCTAGAATGAGTGAGGATGAAGTTACATATTAAAAAAGATTTATCTTAAAGCACGGTGGTAATCCACTGCTTAAGGCCTCACATATTCCCCTTCCCTGCTCCCTCTAATAAAACCACAAACTATAAAATTCCTACAATTTCTGGAAACTGCGGTGTGCGCGGCCTGATTTTACAAGAATCACTGCCCACTGAATCACGCTGGAGATTCATCTCTGCAGAACAGCGCCCCATTGCTAGCGCCGTAATTAAAGGAAGAGGACAGGAAGAAAAAAAGACAAAACAAATATCACAAGGGATACAGCTGTCCATATATTCTTTAATGCTCTTAAATTGTATTTTCCATTAGCATGAACAGTAATAAAATTTAAATAATAATTATTATTGTTTTTATTCAGTATCATTTCTAGAAACAGTGTTCTCGTTCTGTGTGGTGGAGACTCATCACATTAGCAGTGTCTGGAAGCAGCGGCAGTGATGAAACATATGGGTGAAGGCAGTCGTCAGCCCACTTCATAAATATTTCATTCATATTTCCTGTTTGTGTGAGTGGGACTCTGTAAGTGTGTGTTCACTGCTGTTATTTTGTTATGGTTTTCCCCCTTCTTTTCAGTGTATAATTAAACCTAGCCAGATTTCCTTTGAAACTACTAATCATACCAGAAAATGGCACTCAGATTTGTCTTTCTGATAGAAACAGAAAACGCGGTCAGGAAGTAACAGAAGACGAGAAGAGGAGACCAGAAATGTGCAGGACTGACACACAGAAGGTGAAACCCACAGGCTCTTGCTCCACATTTGTGCCATAACCAAAATCAACATTTCGATACTTCACCTTCACATTCTTTATAGTTTAAGAGCCAGTTTGAAGTGCCCTGTAATGTTTGTCAAGGAGTAAAGGACAAAAGCAGTCAAGTTGTAGATTTGTTTGTGTGTGTGTGTGTGTGTGTGTGTGTGTGTGTGTGTGTGTGTGTGTGTGTGTGTGTGTGTGTGTGTGTGCACATGCATGTGTTAGTGAGGGAGTGAGTGAGGTAAAATGGGATTACGAGGCAGTTATTGGGTTTGTGTGGATACAAAAGGTCTACTGTTAGAGACAGCTATAGCACAGGCACTTACTGTACCTTTCAAAACTAATATGTAACCATATCTGTTTTAAAAGGACGATTCATATTACTGTGAAAGCAGGGGAAAAGTTGTTCCCATCTCCAAGGCCCTAGGAAACTCGAGTCTCACCCTAATGGTCTGCAATTGGAAGGTGGCCTTTTGTGAGAATCATCACATTTGAAAAAAAGAGGAAGGGGGGGGGGGGGGGTGGGTGTCACACGTTAAATTTTTGCAATGATGTAAAACATCTTCAGTTTTTTTTGACAGCACAATGGCGCTTATTGTGCTTTATGGTCGCCGTGGAGACTCAAAGGTCATTTTGTTACATGACTTGGCGGACAAGGGCAGCACTGAATGAAAATTAGGTTATATGTGATCAACTAAGTTATTAATCAGATTAAAATGGGTTCTCTTGACTTCCTATTTAACAAGGATCTGAGAAAAAATGGGCAAAAGAATGAGAAAAGAGAGAGAGAGAGAGAGAGAGAGAGAGAGAGAGGAAGAGACAATAGGACATGTTGATTACTCATACTCCATTCTGTAGAAAAGGGAGGCATTGTTGCTTGGACTGGCCTCACGATGTAGTGCTTATGGGAGTTTTAAAAAAGAACACAGACTTATTTTTATTCATTTATTTTTAATAAGAAATAAGAGGCATAGCTGACAGTTCCATGCATGCATTTGGAACCCTTAATGCATCTGTATCCTTGCAGTGTTGCATCATCCAGGTAACCTTTTCTAATCCTGATTAAATTACTGCAATTAGAACTAGAGCAGTGGTACTCCTCCCATAGTTAACTAATAAACAATACACCATTCCAAATCCAGTCTACGGGATTTACGTGGAACAATGCACAAGCGTGTGCTATTTATTTCCAACTCGACAGAGGAATTAAGTACATTTTTAAACAGCTAATGGTATAATGTATTTGGGCTGATTTCTACATGCCGGGCTTCCTCAAACGGCCCCCCCTCCCCGCCCCAAACACCGTTCATCGGAGGAACATTCGTTTCCTTTCTCCTCTCCGCTTGAAGTCGATATCAAACGTGGCTTATTGGGCCGGCTCTTCCTTCGCACGCCAGACGTACGTGGAGGTACGAGACGCGTTTGTGCGTAATTGCCGCGGCACATCTCAAACGCAGCTCCGCCCCCGCCCTGCCGTCTCCGCCCTAGCTCGCGCACTCCGTGTTTGTTTTTTGGTATTTTTTTATTATTTTTATTATTAACTTTCGTGGCATCATTCGCCACTGATGTTAAATAAAAGGCAAACTAAAAGTTGACATAGTTGGGGTTTTTTTTTTAAGACTGTGTACCAGTACCCTCGCCTCCTCTGTGGATTGAAGTCGGGGCATGTTCGCTCATTACGCTCTGGCGTTGCGTGTGTGCAAGCGCGATTATGCTTCTCGCGCGCATATGTGTGTGTGTGTGTGTGTGTGTGTGCGTGTGTGCACACGCCAGGTGTACCTGTGCACTTGCAAGAATTGTTATTTTATCAGAACAAGCCCTTTGAGACTGTCTCCTTGCATCTAAGGGTGCCTGGGGACCTTCGCGGCAGAGCTAAGAGGAATATCTCAACCTGAACAAAGTCTGCCGCTCCCGCGCTAGGGAAAAACAGTGGAGGAATAAAACAAAGTCAGAAATAAGCAGAACGGTAGCTAAATTGCATCAGACCACAGTAGGTCACAAGGCCAGTCTATTAAGAACTCGAAGGTACATTACTGAAATCTGACTGCAGTGCACTGTGACACAGGTGTACATAACAGTGCACCTGATTACAGTAGCGGTGAGAATACTCTGCCTCCCCATCTCCCAAAGCCTCTCAAAACTACACTCCCAGCCCCCAACCGCCCCCTCCCCCCTCAATATCTTGAATAGCATAATTGTTTTGCTGTCATTAGCACTGAATATTCCTTCTCCTTTCCTTTCAGCGTGGAACCTGATACTTTATTCATTGACTTTATTTTTTTTTTATCATTCTGCCAGAAATGATGAAACCTACATCATCAAGGTATTAGACAGAGTGAGAGAGAGCGCGAGAGAAGGAGAAAGAGAGATATGAAGATTACGAGGCCTTTTGAAAGGCTTTCACCACCCCTGCAGAAGCTGATATCAGGGGAAATTAGCAAGGGAAAAATATTTTTAGAGCTTCGCACAGCTGCAAAAGGGGAGCAACAGGTATATCCAGTGGGCTTGACAACAGCTATTACAATTAATTGCTCTTTGAAACTAGTATTTGCTCGACTGAGTGACAAGGTGTTAATTCACCTTGGTGCTAGTTAAAATGGTAATACTGAACATGCGAAATAGCGCCTCGCCTTCAGACCGACAACTGAACCTCGCACTCTACGCAGTGAATGAGAGAGAGAGAGAGACTGAGAGATGGAGAGAGAGAGAGAGAGAGAGAGAGAGAGAGGTTCCCTCTGGCAATACGCTGTGAGAGAGGAGAGGCGTGGGAGAGAGAGAGGGGCCTGATATGCCTTGTCAGGAGTTCGCCTTTAGACTACAATAAGAGTGTTTGACAGGTCTTAAACGTAGCACAATAGTCTCCTCTGAGGCTGACAGTGTTCTTACACACAGACATGGTTAGAACAGACTAAGGATAATGATATAAGCAGGCAGAGGCTACCACTGGCAGACACTTTATCCCCAGGGTGGGAAAGAGGTGATTCTTGACCTCACAGGTTAATAGTAGCCCTTATTATATTTGTCTGCCCCCCAAGCCACCCCCCCCCCCCCCTGCCCGCCCCCTCCGGCCTACCTCTCCCCAGCCATGACCCTGCATTAAGAAAACTGTGCATGTGCTTAAAAAGATTATACGTCTGTACTTTCTGACCCTCAGACTGTGTGTATGATCTGAGTGCAGCAGGCTGTACCGCCTCTCTACGGTAGCCCAAGCAGGGGCTGTGACGATGCTAGCGCGCTAACACGAGCCGTATTACAGCTAATTAGCCACCTGATGAGGACACTATTACTGGCAATTATGAAGTTGCAGGCTAGGACTGCCTTTAAAAACTCCCTGTTTCTTTTCACCACAAGGGAGATGACAGCGAGAAACAAATAGAACATAAAAACAACAACAAAGAAGATATCAAAAGATATGTTTGTTTTGACTCTCGCCCCCCCCACCTCACACATGCACACAAACTACTCTGTAAATTAGGAGACTGTGGTAATTGCTGGGTAGCAAATTGAAAAAGCCATGAAGATGACAGGAAGAGGCAATAATGTCGTATTTGTGTACCTGTGTGTGTGTGGCTTCGGGTTATTTTTCCTCATACAATACTATAACCCAAAGTGTTACATACATGAAGGCTCTGTGATATAAGAAACAAGTGTCTCTCGACTTGAGTTGAAAGTTTGTGTTCAGCATATTGCATGTGAGCATTGGGTTATGGTGTGTGTGTGTGTGTGTGTGTGTGTGTGTGTGGGGGGGGGGGGTGGCTCTCTCTGTTGTCATTTCTGGGTGTGAGGAGATAGTAGGGAAGGATCCCATGATGCTCTGCATCTGTGAGCATGCTCCGTCTGGCCCAGGTGCCATATGTTTTTAATTATCATAATGGCTTTAAAGACCCTGTTCAGAAGGACACACACATATGAGTCTTTTAGTACCATATTCACTGGTTACTGTAAAAATAGCTGGAAAAAAAGAGGGAAAAAAGAGAGAGAGAGAGAGAGAGAGAGAGAGAGGGAGGCTAGAGGCTGACAAGAAGACAGAAAACAGAGCACTGTCTCTGACCTGCACCGGGCTGAGGTCGTGACCCGCCCAGGGAGAGAGGCTGATCCTACAGCCTCCTGACAGTGATAATTGGCCACTAGTGACATGAACACCGCTTACAAGCAAGAAGACAACCAACCACCGACCACCCCCACGCTTCTCAACACACGCACACGCACACGCATACGCACACACACACACACACACACACACACACACACACACACACACATACAGAAAAAAAAGAAAGGGGGAGCACTGGTGAGCAGATTGGCAGAATTGAGAAGGGGGAAAATGCTTGGAGTTCCTACAGTACATTTACGCGTCTGTGGTTTTCTACTTTGCGTGTTTTTTTCCCCCCTCTCCTTTTTACGGCCTAGTTTGTGGGATTCACAAACGCCGTCGATTTACAGGCCTCTCTTTTAGCACTTGAGCCTTGCACTCGAACTGAGTAAGTGTGCGATGATGTATTCAGGAGCCACTGAAGAGTGATAGAGCCAGAGGGAGATTCTTCTCTTAAAAAAATAAAGACTGACGGAATAGAAAAGGGACCTTTTTCGGAGTCGTTCCGCCTCTCTGGTGTATATTAACGCGTCCCTCTGTGTCCCTCCCTCCCGCTCCGTCTGTCTTCCCCAACATCTATAACCTTTTTTTTTTTTTTACTTGACTTATTCTCTTCTCCCAGGCAGCTTCTTCCTCCCTCCCTGTCTCACCCTCCATCGCTCTCTTTCTCTCTCGTTCATCTGTCATTCCCGCTGAGTGGGTTGGAGAGAATGGGGGCAGGGTTCATTGCCTTTCCACCAGGGGGTGTCATGGCCCTATGAACTAGGCTCAGAGAGAGTAGCCACCCACCCCCACCCCCCATCTGGCTACTGCTTGGCCTCTCTGTTTTCTCCCTCCCTCCCTCTCTCCCTCTCTCCCTCTCTCCCGCCCTCTCTCCCTCTCCCTCTCCCTCTCCCTCTGTTCATGCTCTCCCGGCCCTCGCTGCCGTCTCTGCTTGAGGAATGTCTTGATTGGGTAGTAAAAGTGTCTGGAGGGTGGCAGTACTGCAGATGCCGGTGGTAAACACCTGTAGGCGGTGCTCTGATGGGGGCAGCCAAGAGCACACGCACAGCAGAAGCCCCCGCTGCCCCCCGCTCACTGACCTCATCGCGGGTTGCCCCCCCCATCGTGGGTTGCCCCCCCCCCTCTCAGCGGGACTGAACGAGGAGCACACACTCTCACATACATGCACGACGATAAGCAGTCAGCACTATCGCCACCAGCCTGTGTGCTGGCATATCCAAACACACACACACACACACAAGTCAAGTATGGTCGTGAGAGGGAAACAAAAGCAGGGGCATTTTTCACAGTGCCTAATGGAGCCGAGAGAGGGCGATTGGAGATAAGCGCTTCACCCGGCAATCAGCAACAGCAGAAGCAATGACAACGACACCAACAACAACGACACCAACAACAACGCCACGGCCAGACCCAGGGCAGATCAGCCCGGAGAAAGAGAGAGTGAGAGAGAGAGAGAGAGACAGAGTGAGAGAGAGAGAAGGAGAGAGAGAGAGCGCAAGATAGAGAGCACATGTGCACATGCATGTATGACAGAGTGCCAGTGATCTCATCGCTGTTCTCTCTCTCCATCTCTCTATCTCTCCTCTTCTTCTCCACTAGGCTGAGTGGCACTTTAGCATAACTCTAAGAGATCTCTTTTCTTAGTCAACAGGGCCCAGGTTTTCAGACACAAGCTGTGTGGTCCGGGACTGAATTGCATAGTCACCGGAGACTCCTGCTGAAAATGTAAGGTGAAGAGACAGCAGAGCCATTTCTTCATCTCCATCACTTAAAACACACACAAAACAAAACAAAACAATCACTTACAAAACCCAAAACAAACAAACCAAAAACCTTGCACGACTCACTTTGTAAACACAGAAATCTGAAGTTATCTACGGTCTCAAAATCCACACATTATGTTGGAAAATAAAGAAAACCATTCTGCTCAGAGTCTGAACTGTTTGTTAGCTGTAGCTAAAGGCATGTGAGTATGCTAATTCATCACGGTGGTTCAGCACAGCTGACCCATCACAAACTCCAGCTCAGGGGGAGCGTATGACCGCCTGCAGCCATGAATATGCCAGTCAGTGGTGTGCAGGACTTGGGCAAAGCTCCACCTGAAATCACCGCACTAGCGTCCCTTGCCTACGTCTGATCTCATTGGATAAATGAGGTTTTATATCCCCCTTACAGTCTAAACAACATGAACTACACGTGGTGCTTGGCATGTGAGATATGTACAGGGTCTTATTTTAGTTTCTTAGAAAATGCTTAGCATTTGAAGCTGTACAAAGTGTACATAAAGTTATACCACTGACACAATTGGGTATTGATTAAATGATAGCTTTACACAATGCCCTCGCTAGCCCGGTAGAACAGAGCCATTAAGAGATCTAAAGAATACCCGTCTAATCGACTGGTCCGCAAACAGGCCACGACATCACAGAGAATCCAGCGCCCAGCTGCAGATGCCTTTGATTAATAAGCTGCACATCCCTGCAAGGTGGTGGTTCAAACCGCTATTGTCTAAATGTCTGCTTGTGCAGTATCCGTGCAGATTATTGAATTCATAGTGCACAATAAGCTATGAAGGAACTGGACAAAAAGAGGGTTTCATTTGTATGTATGTGTGTGTGTGTGAGAGAGTTTAATGGAGACAAAGGATGAGAACATATCGTAGCCTACTGTATGCATGCTGCGTCAGTACCCTGCCCTTAAACATAATCATCAGAAGCCCCTCACTTTACTGCAGGTCACTTCCCTGGTGAACCCGTACACCGTGGAGGTCTGTGGAGTCCCAATTCAACTGAGAATTTCAAATATTCAAATATATTTGCATACAAATATTTGCATACAAACCTAATGCAAAACCACTTCAGCTAATCACATTTTGCCTGATTTTAATTGAATTTTTTGGAGGGTTCCTCTAACCCTGCTGAAAAAAAAAAACTCCTCTGGATACGCACCGGGGCTGAGATCACCGCGATTAGATAGGTTCCATGGTTTTATCCATGGTTATTTTACATCGGCAGTGCACAGCATCTGCTCAACATTCCCTGACCTACACCTCATTTGCTTGTGTCTTTCTTCTAGGGTTAGGGTTCCGGGGTTAGGGTTTTAGGGTTAGGGCTCTAGGGTCGCTCCATGTTTGGCTACTGTCCTTATTGATTTACGTAACTCTAATGCTTGCGGACGGTGCGGATGCAATAGCCGTTGGTCAGTATTAAATGGCTATCGACTGCATGGCTTCGCTCCTGGGCTGCTGTGGTTTGGAGTGTGAAGGGTGAAGCGTGAGGGATGCCTCAGCGGTTTGGACTGGGGTGGGCAGTTGGCACGCCTACGCCCAGCTGTGCTTGCAATCAGGGAAGGAGGGAGTGTGGCGAGGGAAAATGGGGAGAGGGGGAGGGGCTCCAGCAGCCCATGAGCCTACCCTGCCTCTTTCTGATTCTCCTTCTCTGTCTTCTCCTCCATTTCTCTCTCACACACACACACACACACACACACACGAGCACACACTCACCCCCATGCACCGCAAATCTGATGCTCTAGTTCTGGTGCTGGTACCGCCGTGCCCGACCCAGCGAGAATGGAGCAGTGTGTTTTGTCTGATATTCTGCTCCCTTGCTTCATCTCTTAACCGCGTGGATGTACCATGTCCAGTGCCCGCACACGTCACCGCCACGCGACCGTTTAACCACCAGCAATGGGTGGCTTAAAAAAAAAAGAAAAGAAAAAAAAAAGTTCAACAATAAAACTTTTGTCCTGGAGACAAAGCCTGATCTGTAAAGGTCAGCGTCTCGCATAGCAGTAGGAGAAGTGTACGTCACAAGGGCAATTTTCAAATGCCTTTTTTGATTAAAGGAAGATATTACAACACCAGACATCTACCAAGTGGACAGGGAGAAAAATAAAGCAAAACAAAAAAACAAAATGTCATTCATTTTCCGTCCAGCAAATGACCCCCACTGAATATTAAAAATGCAACAGGTTCCTCCATGACAGACATATTTTCCATAAATGAAAGGTCAAATGCAGCATTAATTGTTAATGTAAACTGTTTTGACGGTAAGGAATGAAACGCACACCACTTCCCTTTCCACCGCACAACAACAACTCCCTCGTCACGAGAGACAACGCTGACCTATTCACTCTCCCATTACCCTTCGCACACGGAGTCGTTCCAAACAGAAACCATCCTCTTCCCCTTACATGCGTTAAAAAAAGATCGGGCAACCTCACTGCTCGCTGCTTTTTAAAGAATCTGTACCGCGTAGGTGTGTAAACGTGATTTGGGTGGCTAGCCATAGCCCTGTGATGCAGTTACTGACTCACAAGCCCTGTCACTTCCACTGACGCGAGCGTGAGTGACTCACGGTGGCTCGATAGGAGTGTTGAACAGTGACCCAAATGTCACGGAACAACATGGCGTCTTCCCTTACGTCCGCTTCCTATACCACAACACCTCTAATGACGTGCACCGAAGGGCGTGTAGCAGCACTGGGATAATCGCTGTTTCCGTCTTATATCGTAGTCGGTGTTGATTAATTCCTGTTTACTAATCAAGTACAATACACAAAGCAAACACGTGAAATGCAGGTACCTTTACAAGTACGCTGTTGTTCGTGGTTAACAGAACGGGTATATTTGTGTGAACAGCTGCTTAATAAAATAAGTCTGTTAAAAAAATATGGCCGACTTTTCTTCTCCTTTAATCTTACATCTATATGCAGTAGGACTGTTTTTCTTGGAGCAAGAATGCCTGCCTTTCTCTGCCATGTTTACAGACTACAAGCAATAACACTAATGTAAAGCTTCGAAAACTAAGAGACTGTCTCAATATGCTATTTGAAAATTAGTCTCTGCTCTTAATGAATAATATATTAAGACAGAGAGCAAAATGGAATATACATACATTACATTGGCAGACAGTTTTATTTCGGCGAAATGAATAGTGTTAACTCCTAGAAATACCTGCACGATGTTTTGCAGGGAAAAGTAATACCCAGAAGCAAGATTCTGTGGGCTGTAGCGCTCACTTACCTTAAACTACTAGGGGCCGACCCGCGCTACAAGTTCAATTCGCCGAGTATTTTTTCATTTGCGGTTTTATATCACTGAAATGTCTGAAAGGGCACAGTGAAATGTGCTAGTCTCAAGGAGCACTAGTAACGTTTGCAGAGTCATGAAAGCTGACAGTTCATTTTTCACAGGGCCATAGATCTCGGACTCTTATAAAGTAATGGGCTTTAGGGAGAGGTCTTATGAAAGCTACGATAGTTAAGTGCTGTGTGCAAGAGATGACACCAGGAGCGGGAGGTCCTGCTCTTCTCTGAAGCAGACGCCCCGAATCCCAGCCAGGGGAGGGTGGTGTGGAGGGAGGGATGAAGTGAGGGGGGAGGGGGGGCTGAAGCCGGAGTAATATAAAATAGTAATAAAGATTAATCTGTTGCTGCTTGTCAGCCCGATGGTCTCTAAACTTGCTTGAAATGAGGTTGAGATCGTTCAAAAGCAAATTTCGCTGCTCTGCTGAGAGGGAGTTGGTATGTTTTGTAGCTGTGGGAGCAGAGTTGTATGTGAATGGTGGTATGAGAATCTGTGGAGTAGCCTATAAAAGCTTACCACCACAATGTGGTTTTCGGACTCGACATTCAGAAAATCGAGAGGATGGGAGAAAGTGTTATCTAGAGTGTACCACATATTTGAGTTTTCTGTCTACATGTAAACATACAGGGGCCACAAATAGGGTGACGGTTCACTCACCGGAGGGGTCACCTCTCTTCATGCCGGATCCGGGACCACCACCTCCTGCTGCACTGGAGCCGCCGGCCAAGCCTCCATTGAAGGCGGTGAGGCTCTCGGAGCTGTATGCCCGAAGAACAGACAGCATGTTCATCTGATGCTCCAGGTGGGCTTGCTCGGGTTTCAGCAGGCCAGGCGGACCGCCCGCCACTGGTGAGAGGAGCCCCAAGCCTGTCTGCTGCTGCCACTGTTTCTCCAGGGTAGGCGGCTGTGGAGGAGAGGGACCAGGACCCTGGGCACCCATGGACATCTTTGACCTCCGAGCATCTTTCGTAGACAGGGGGGATTCGGGATGCATTCGGATGGCCCCGCGGTCTTCGTCCTCTGTATCACCCACCTCCATGTCTTCCTCCTCCCCAGCCTCTGGGTCTTCATCATCAGAGCGCGTCTGCTGATCGCTGGCGGTGGGATCGGAGGCCGACCCTTCACGCCCAACTTCATCATCGTCAGATTGGCCCCCTCGCTCATCAGATGCCTCCATATCACCACAAGAGGCCTTGTCGGAGAGCTCATCTTGGCCACCCATGTCACCGGCATGACTTGCCTGCTGGTCCAGGAATCCAGTCGGCCTCCTGGAGGGTCCATCATACAGGGGGCCAAAGGGCTTGTAGAAGTCGCTGGAGAATGCACCCATTGAGGCCCCACGTGGGTTCTGGTCCAGGTGGTTGGACCAAGCACCTTGACTTTTCAGGTCTCCACACTCTGCCTCACGCTCCCTTGAGTGGGGGCTCTCATGCAGGTGGAGGAGGCCCGGAGGCGGCTGGGCCAGGCTCGAGGCTTTGCCTGGGTGGGACGACTCGCCCAGGAGGTGTTCTTTAGCTTCCTTGCCTTGGCTGTGCTTGGCTTTTCCCAGGTGGTTGGCTTGCAGGTGCAGGGCCATCAGCTCCACTGAGGCCGTGGTGAAGGAGCAGAACAGGCAGCCATGCCAGGCCACATTGTCCTGGATGGTGACAGAAGCCCCAGGTAGACTACCTGCATCGGGCCTGACCGACAGGTCCAGGGGCTCATACTGGGAACGGCCACCCTCGCTTGGCTTGGCGTCGCTGGTGTTCTCTTCCTGACTGGCAGCCCTTTTGATCTTACGCTCGGTGCCCTCCAGGCTGAAGGGCTGGCCATGCAGCTGGCCCTCACGCATCTCCTTCTCCTTCTTCATGGAGCTCAGCACGAAGCTGTCCATGAAGGCCTGCAGGGAGCCCTGGAAGTTGACTCCGTTTCCCACCATGCTCTGGTAGGCCCGCCCCAGGTCCGAGAAGCTGGCTGGGTTGTCACCTCCGGCGGCTGGCCCCTCAGGGCTCTTCAGGCTCTCAGAGCTGGGCTCAGTCCCTGGTCCGTGGCGATCCCGTTCCCTCTCGCGATCCCTCTCCCTAGGGGACAGCATGCCAGGAGAGGCCCACTGGTGTGGGAGCATCTGGCCCCCTCTGAAGTCGAGGCCAGAGGGCATCATCCCTTTGAAGACCCCACGCAGGACGTCGGGGCGTGCGAAGACCCCGCTGCCGCCACTGTTGGTCTTGCCATGGTCGTCCTTTTGTTCGGCGGAAGGGGGATGGTTGGCTGCGGGAGTGTTGCCATTCTGACGTTCTCGATGGTGACGCTCGAGGTGGTACTTCAGGGAAGCGGACTGCGTGCCAGCATAATCACAATGAGGGCATCTGTAGGGCTTCTCACCTGGAGATACAGACACAGTGAGAGACAGAAACAGGGAGAGGGTAAGACAGAGAGAGGGTGAGACAGTGAGTAGTAAAAACGGGGAGAGGCAGACCTAGAGACCATGTAAGTTCTTCATTTAAGAACGGAGATGACAAATCAAGTCTGAAGGAAACAAAATAAGGCTTTTCACCAGAAATAGAATAAGAAAAACAAGGACAACGTCCAGTCCTTCTGGCTTCCCATATCCCATCAACAACTCAACGGCGTCCATCATCGGAAAACAGCCCATCATGGTGTTCGGGAGGGGTTTGGGGGGTGGGGGGGTGGGGGGGATTTCAATACGGGTCGATCCAGCTCGATCCAGCTTCACCGAGTGAGCCATCATTCACGTCAGCACCATAAAAAACATTTCACCATATGGTGCCTTCAGTCCACTACAGAGATCATATTTTCAACTGACAACACAACTGTCTGGATGTTATCTCTGTTCATATGGGGGAGTGGAGTCGAGTGAGGGGATGATGGGGACCGCTCTTCCTCTCTCACTAACCCTCCCTCCCTCCCTCCCTCCCTCTCTCTCTCTCTCTCTCTCTCTCTCTCTCTCTCTCTCTCTCTCTTGGCCTTGTTCGCTGTCAGGCCTCCGCCTTGGTGGTGAGGTAGTGATTCCTTGGACATTCCCTGTTTGGAGTTTATCACAAAGCAGATAAATCAAGCTCTCTGCAGAAGCTCTCTCTATTCCCACCAGAGTGCAACTCTGACCTCGCAGCCCCGAAGTGTAATGCACTTCTAATAAACTGCCCTCATCTGAAAGTCGGCGCGAGCCCGAATGACACGAACGCACACGAAATGTGCACATGTGCAACACATGAGCGCTCCTAAATGGCGACTTCAGGATGGGGATTAAGTAAAGCTGAGCAGAATGGAATGTGCTATAAAAGAGGGCAGGACGCGAGCACATGCAGGAGCTCACAGCAGAATGGGAGAAATGCACAGACAGAGGGGTCTCAACTGCATTTGCATGATCGGTTCAATATCTTGATATAAAATGTATCCTGCCTGCAATTCTAATGGCTCCAAAATGAAAGCCAGATTTGCAATCAATAAGCAATGAACAAAATACTGGGCTACATACCCCCCCCTCCCCTCCTCTCTTTAAACCCTGAAACACTGCTTGAAGGAATCACTGGAGCGGTGGAGTTGAAAAAGAGTGAGTGCAGAGAAATGGAAGAAAAGCAAAAAAGATGTTTGTCATGTATTGTTTGCATGTGCACATGTGTATGTGTGCGTGTGTGTGTATGTGTGTGTGTGCATGCGCACGTGCATACATGTGTGTTTGCCTTGTGTATATATATATAGCTATAAAATGTTTAGATTATACACATGGAAACCATTTTTAACTGGGGAAAAATGTTGCATTGTTACGCAAGACTGAACTGAATGATTTAAGTCTGGCTCTGTAGTAAATCATGGATATAATTAGCAAATGGCATACTGCTCAAGTAATTTATCATTATTTGGAGGGCACCATTCCAGAAAAAGACTCGAAGATCCACAGACCCACTGCACATAGCTTCCCAAATAAAGGGCCACAAATACCAACTCAATACACCATTGATATGAGAGTAAGAGAGAAAGAGAAAGAGAGCGAGAGTGCGAGAGAGGGAGAAAGAGAGGGAGTGTGTCTCATTTATTCTTTTACACTAGAGTGCGTTTGAGGCTTATATTCAAAATAAACCATACAAGATGAGCTTTTAACCCAATAAGTGCTTATCCTCTGAGCAGGATAACAGGGGCTTGGCCTGATTCAATAAGGAAACGTCCCTGATGCAAATGATCATTTTCAATTCCTTTAACTGGACAAAATGATATTCTGTGCACAAAATTAGAGCCAAATTAGAGTGATCTGCTTTCCCCGCTTTTATTCCTTCCACCCCAAGGTTGTGTTGTCATCCACAGCTGTCGCAGCTCCGAGCACCACACGAAGTGCAGGAGAAACCACAAACAGAAACAATGATCCATGCATGCTCATGACCTGCAAAATGTCCAAACTAAACGGTATGCAAAAATGTAAGCAAGCTATGATGTCATATCAATATGTTTAAAGGCAATAAGCAAGCTATTTTCTTCACTTTTCTCTCTCTCTGTCTCTCTGTGCAAGTGTGTGTGTGTGTGTGTGTGTGTGTGTGTGTGTGGGCACGTGCATGGTTTGTTCTTTGTGCACCATTTGGACTCAGTAAGACATCTGCTCCATCATACGTCAGGGGCATGTGTGACATCTGGGGAATATACTGTATCCTGCCTTGCAACATTACACACAATTTACTGCTAAAGGTCATTATGTACCCGTTAATCCACTTTTAATTGATATCCGCACAAACAGCACAACCTCAGAGAAGCATAATGGATCGGCGAGGCTCAGAGGTAGAGGAATTATTATTTTTCATCGTTTAAGATTCAAGCGAGAAAAAAAGAAAAAAAAAGTTTTCTTTCCAAAGCTTTGTCTCGTTGTTGATGGACTGTCTTAATAAAAATTGGGGAAAATACACATCAAATTGCCATCTGGCACTGTATGACAGTCTGGGTATAAATTATGGACAACTCTTGCTGAGAGTGGTACATATCTGTTCCCGGTTTGTAAGTTTGTTTCACGTTGGCCCATTTGCTCTCCCCGCTCGCACGAGTCCGGCAGAAACCTGAGTTTCATCTGGAATTGTGCGATCTCTCACGACTCCATGGTAACCACACCGAATAAACACCCAGAGCCTCTACAGACGGGCAATTAAAATAGTTAATAGATATGACATACTTTAAGATGAATTTCCATATGGCTTTACATAATGGTGAAAAGGCAAGCCATATACCATGACGAGGGAGAGATTGACTGATCTGGAAAGCTAGCTGTTGTTGTTTTTTTTTGTTTTTTTTAAGCCTTTTATGCAGTTTATCTTTGTAAAAACATGAAACTACGAACAACAAGGTGCTCATGTTCTCAAGCGTCCTTCTCCACAACTGGAAGTATTGTTTAGTTTCTAAATTGTCCTTTACTGTAAGGACTATTATTCTAGTTCATGCATCCATTCTGAAGACTTTCAGAGAAATCACTCACCATACAGTAGCAAAACAAGCAGCCCGAATGAGAAACGATCCCGCCCTTGCGAGACGCTTCATATAAGGACACTTTGAAATCTGCTTTGGCTGAACTAAAACGCCACCGCCCCCAACAATATAACAGACTAAACATCCATGGTAAACTTCCTATGGCACAGCCCAGGTCTCTGAACTAGAGTCTGTTGGGTGACCTTTATCATTTACAGTGCTTATGGTTCGGAACGGGGCTACAACTGACCCCAGACCAGCACTTATTTGCTCTCTCTCTCTCTCTCTCTCTCTCTCTCTCTCTCTCTCTCTCTCTCTCTGGAGCAAATCTTCTAAATGCCTCCTTGGCTGTCGTCTCTCAGCAAACGCACGGCGGCGTTCTGTCACCAAGGTGACTAGACACAGCACGATGACCACCTCTCCCCTGTTCCTCTTTAAATAAAGGTGATTCGGTCACTGCACCACTACCACCCCCCACCCCCCCCCCCCCCACCCTCAAGTTATGCGTAGCCATTGTCAGGAGCAAAGACCTTTTTATTTTTTACCCACAGCTGCTTACTGCTAAATACTGCCTTGTCCAGAAGGGGACAATCTGTGTCTCTAATTGCTGTCACTGAAGCCTAGATTCATTATGTGACTTTCCCATTAAAATGTGAGCATTAATTTGTATAATGAAATATCACCCACTGCCGTGTTCATTAGCTGTGGCCCCACACTGTACTCCACACTACGTTCCCTACCTAGAAAACTGCGCTTAATTTCACTAATGGATATTTTCCCACTCAATGTTGGAGAGGAAATTAATACTGTAACATTAGCTCTTTAACTTTTTGGAGAAATTTAAATTCACTTCATTCCTTTCAAGCCCGCGTTCGAGAGTCATTAATATGGCATTGTGTTGCACAATGGCCTGGTCCCTGTCGGTAAGCAAGGCCATTGTAGCAGGCTAGCAGGACGTAGCCGCGAGAGGCCTTCTCTTCACCCGCATGGCTGACTGTTTTAAATCAAGGCGAGGAGATTGTTTGGGGTCACCAGCATCAGACAGGGTCTGATTAATGTGGGGGAGAGGGCCAAGTGCTGAGGCGCAATAGAAGGTAGCTCAGATCAGACACGTACGTCATTCAGTTAATGATAGTGTTTAAAGTTGCAATAAGAATACTGTGGGAAGGGGGGGGGGGGGGGTACAGGCAGCAGCACCTCCAATGTGATCAGTCTGAAAGATTATATATTAATTTATTCATTCATTCACACACTGCTTCATTCATTTATTCACTTATTCATTCATTCACTTATTCATTCATTCATTTGTTGAAGAAGTCAAATTCCAGTAGTTTTTAATTTCTTTATCTTAATTTTTTATTCAGATATTTACATTGAATAAAACAACACTGATTGGTTCTTAATAATTTAAGTCTGTAGAAACTTTAAGTAAACTTCCTGGGTCTGTGCATGATGTACAATTTTTAAAATGTACCATAAGGGCAAAGCCGTTATGACAGGCCTCTGATTGATAACCATGGCTTACACATCTTGCAAACACATCAGGGCTTGTGTAAATTGCTGCATCGACAGACTGTGAGGATTTGAGCCCGTAAACATACACACGTGCGCGCGCACACACACACACACACAGGAGCACGTGCACGCACACATATACAGGTCGCCCCGGTTAGTGGAGTGACTGAGTGAGTTAACGGAGGCTCGGGACGAAGGCCTCTGTTTCCTCTGCGAAGAAATATGGCTCTTCTGGGGACCCTTACCCTCTTTTCAAAGCAGACATAACTCAACCTCCCTCAGCTCGAGACATATTTCCCCACTCTACTCCCTGCTCCCCTGCTATGGGGACATAACAGGGACGGAGCCCAGTCTAAAGTCTAAAGGCTGTGTTCAGCTGACTCACACACTTTGCTCAGAGCTGCCTGTCAAGACGCCTGCCACGTGTAACGTCCCCCCCCCCACCCCACCCCACCCCAATCCTTCAAGTTTCCAGTTCATCAGTGTACACCTTCGCATGTGCTGCAGGCTTCTAGTATGTTGCTACTCCAACTCCTCTTGCAAACCTCCTTGCATTTCGTAATAAAACGTACAACTGCAGACCACAGGCTTCAGGGGGCGTTACAGATGCGTGGAAGGCGGTACGGAGAAGTGGATGCACATTGGCCAGCCTCATCTTCTGGGTGGAGCCCCAATAATCAGCTCCGCCCTTTTAGGCAAGCCCTCCAATGAGGCCCTAATTCCTCACACACGGCCTCTGTGTGCTTCTTATTAAGTGGGGTGAAGACTGTTTTGGTGGTCTGCCTTCTTTGCAAGTGCATACCAAAAAAAAAAAAAAAAAAACAACCATCAATTTCCTGAGCGGAGAGTGATTTCCATTTTAAGTTCGGGAGAGAGTCTGGGGTGCCCTCGTTGCACTTGTTGAGAAGTTTTCTCCCCACCCCCATTTCATTCGTCTCACTCCAGATGGGGTTTAAAGGTAACCAAAGGAACCAAACGCATGAGATTGCTTGAAAGGCATTTATAGGGGCAAAGCATGAACTAGCCAAATATATACTGTTAACTAAGAGGTTACAGATGCGTGGAGATCCCTCACTAAAAGGAACATTTTTTAGGCATTTATTGTACACATAGTTTCCCCTTTCTCTGTTTCATACACACACACACACACACACACACACACACAATTAACTGAAACAAGTAAGGTGAGCTCGCTGTGCTCATCCCAGCTATGCTGTGAGTTAACTAGGCCAGCTGTGCCTGCCAGTAAGTCGTTGCCTTGCTGTGGGCGACTAAAGCAGGCTTGTCTCTGCAGCCATCCAGGCTGCACTGCCCACATCGTTACTCTGGGCATGGCTGAGCTGACCGCCACCTGGTCCAGGCAGGCACCTCGTCCAGGGTGGCCGGCGTGTAACCCGGGCGCGGTCTGGGTCAGAACCCCCCAGAGCCCCATGATCGGGACGTAAGACCAAAATGGCACCTCCAGATCTTGGTGGATCTTACAAAGTAGGTCTTAGCATGCACACGCTAATATAAACAGACATGCACCACCTGTTTTATCAGTAGAGGTGTCCAAATGTTACATGAGCTATAAAGTGCAAACACTTCTCAGTGGTCAAAACACATTCACGTTTTTATGATTTTAGATGATTTTGACTATGTGCTGAAATTATTACAATTTCTCTCTCTCTCTCTCTCTCTCTCTCTCTCTCTCTCTCACACACACACACACACACACACACACACATGCAAACACACACATAGTAATTTTTTCAGCTAACCTGTGTGTATTCTTAGATGAACCTTCAGGTGGTGGGAGGTACGGAAGGATTTGCCACAGTAGGGGCAGTCCTTCATGGCCGAGCCCACACTCCTCTCCCTGTGCTGGGTAGCAGGCGGCTGGGCTGCCCCTGGTGCCTTTGCCATCTCATCCCCAACATCTGTGAGACAGAGAGAAAGTGAGAGAAAAAGTGAGAGAGAGAGAGAGAGAGAGAGAGAGAGAGAGAAACATGGAACTCTATGAGTATTCAGTTTCACTTCAAACCAGCCACATGCCAGCCAGCTTTTCTTCCACTTGTTCATTTCTTTCTTTTCCCTTTTGCCACACAAATCTGCTAACACCACACAAAGTCAAACACATCAATGGGTTCACGCGTGCCACCACCACACCTCCCCCTCCCCGGCCTGACAGAACGCTGACAGTTCAGAAGCTTTACAGGTTGCTTCGGAGACATCACCCCATCTTCCCCCACCCACACCCCGTGCACACGCTCCACCACCACCACCACCACTCCACCATTTTATCCACCCTATCATCGTCTTTACCATGGAGCATATGGCGGATTGTGTCAAAACGAACAATACGGAGAAAGGAAACAGCTATGTCAGCAGCAGCTCCTCGCCTTGTCGTAGCCCCCCCCCCCCACACACACACACACACACGCGCGCGCACGCACACGCGCGGTTTTGACAGGTGATGTCGGCGACGTGGCTGATGGTGGAGGGTGATAACGAAGACCTCGCTCTGATTGAGCTGCTGTCATACCAACGCTCTAAACGTGTCAAGACCAACAAGCCCCCAGTCCCGAAACTATCCGCCGCCGTCGAGTTACGCTACCGCGGGAGACGTCAACGGCGTTGGCCCGCTCAGTTGGCACGGTCGTGACGGCTATGGTGGATCATGACCTCATGAGATCCAAAGGTGGGGGGGGGGGGGGTCAGGTTCCCTAACTGACCAGCCATTGGGAATCTGAAAAGCATGAAGCCTTTCATTCTTTTTTCTTCTGGGTACCATTCAGTTCCAGCACACACACAAACATCCACTCTAACCCCGACCACAGAAGTGCTAATCTAACAGCGGCTGGCCCCATGCCCTGACTTGTCTTGCAGTAGTCATGTGACCCGCAGAGGCTCAAGTAAAGTTTAAAAGGGCACCCCCTCCCTCTTCCACATGATATGGTATGCGAGTGGGGAGAGAGACAGCCTGAATGGAGCAACCCACTTAGACTCCAATTCCTCTCAGTCTTTTCTTCCAGCAATCTTTCTGTGTTTATTTTTTTATTTTTTTATTTTCCACCCTCTTTTAAGAATCAAATGAGATGTAAGAAGTTTGAAGAGAAAGGGTGAAGTCAGCATTCTCTTCCGCTCCTGTGTCTCATCACGTGCCGCTGGTCGACTCCCTTGACTTCGCCTACACACATTACATTGTACCGAGTGGCCCATTTTTTTTTTGATCCAAACATACACACAAGTATCCAAATATATGTATCTACTCTGACCTACTTTGGGCCTGTATCCTGACAAATTAGCCTTAGTGGACAGTTTGGGAGCCTTTTAGTGCACAGTGAAGAAGAGAGGCGAATTCATACAAACACACACACTCACACACATGCACACACACACACATACAAGCACACAAGCCCAAACGGTACAGCTGAGCACCATTAAAAATGGAATTGTAGCAGTCTCTTTTAAAAAAAAAGTGCTCATTTGAAACATTCGAGCAGCCCCAAACTGTGGTGCAGAAGGACTTCTATCCGCAGTCTCGGAGGCTTAACAGTGCAGTTACACACACACAAATACTCAATGTGCTCTACATTCCCAGAATGCTTTATTAATGCATAAATTGTATCACCCTTTTAGTTACCCATGTAATTTTGAAAACACACAAACACACCCACACCCACACACACCAGCACCACAGAACCCATGCACATATACACATGCACATGCATGTGCAAACACACACACACACACACACACACACACACACACACACACACACACACGCAGGCAGCCAGCAGTGCTGTCTTTAATCAGCTGACTGCTCTCCAGCTTTTAATACGGCTGTTCCAATTACTGTAAAAGTCATCCCGTGCCGTATAACCACAAATATTGACAGTTTATTGCACAACACATTTATGACATTTGAAGGTCACCCCATATATTACGGCCCATCCTTCTGCCCAGGGTGTCTGGAACAGAGAGATTCTCGATAACCCACCACCTATAACTATTTTCTCTGTATTGATTTTCCATTTCTCTTCCTCTTTTTTATGCAAAGGAAAAATCTGTAAGAGACACAGTATTAAAATGATTGTCACAAGCCAGGTATAGCCTTCATATATTATCCTGCTAAAACGCAGAAACAATAATTCTCCAGGGAAGCTTTGCAAACACAGAACCACAGTGGTCTTCTTCTCCGTTCTGCTTTATAGATGTTTACTGTCTAAGTAATTACACTTGGAGATAATGAAGTTAGATTCATAATTTATGATTAACTTCTTCACTGAAACCATGTTAAAATCAATCAAACACACTCACATGTCCTTGCTACTAGGAGCAGATTAGTTGACTACAAGCAACAGTCTAGTAACCTCTGGAAACATCCAGGTTCGCCACCGTGATGAATCCAAATGGCATTGGCTCCTTTTGAGTGCGCGGTCTGGCCCGGAGCTGAAGGTGAGGCGTGTATTGTGACTATGAGGTGGGGGTGTGTGGAGGTTCGGGTCTGGCAGTAATGGGTTCTACTGGACCCACGCTAGTGGTGGCGCATTACAGCAATCTGGAACAAAGGGCTGGGCGCCGACCAAGGGCCAGTGGCACGAGCCATCTGGGAGGAGGAGGAGCATCAGTCACTCACCCTGCTGTCTGCATCTCTCACGCGTATGCACACACACACACACACACACACACACACAAATGTGCAAGCGACGCACAAGCACTCTGACTGTTCACCAGTTGCCACCAGGGTGTGTATGTGTTTACTGTAAAAGATGATATGTATGTGCATTTGCAACTGTGTGTGTGTGTGTGTGTGTGTGTGTGTGTGTGTGTGTGTGTGTGTGTGTGTGTGTGTGTGTGTGTACATCCTCTGGAGTCACTCCAGATGGACCACACCCTGTTCCCATTAATGAAAGGAAAGACAACAAAAACAATGAGAGTCTCTGCCTTCCCTTCTTAATGGTGCTCTCCCAATCACACTCGTCACACCAAATCAGCCACTCCTGCGGTTTTGATTACTCCAATATCACTTTCAGGAAATAAAAAAAAAATAATAAGGCAATCATGAAAAAAACAACACACACACACACACCACACACAAGATGTCTCCCGTCTCCATTACAGTAATGTGTCACGTGTCTCAGTCAGAGCCACTGACCCCACTCCTAAAGCACCCAGAGCAGTCCAGCAGAAGAAAATGGTACAGAAATGTTTGTATTTAGCAAGAGAGGAGAGAGCAAGGAGAGAGAGAGAGAGAGTGAGAGAGAGAGAGACAGAAAGAGAGAGAGAGAGTGAGAGAGAGAGGTAAATGTGATGACATCATTTGAAAGGCATTAGGCTTTTAAAAATGCACCCTGGGGGAGCTGATTTCCTTATGCCAGAGCAACACAACACCATCCGGCTGATCCGGGCGCTACACTCTCCTTTGATTTGGACCTGTGCCATCTTTGTGAACGGGCTGGTTGAAGCGAGTTAATCAATTTGAGGTTTAGTTACACTGCTGAGGCTAGCATTCTACCAACTGCGAGAAAGTAATCGGAACTCGGCAGAATTTATTAACCAAACACCAATTATCATTAAACACCACTGCATTATCCCTACTTTTACTACCTGACAAGGACTACTTAATGAAATTTTAGATTAAAGTTATTTAGCCCGCTGATTTATAACGGTCGAAACTCCTAAGGCAGCCCCATGGTGCAGATGCTAACCAAGGCAGGCTTTTTTTTTTTTTTAAGGTGTACACCAGGGACCCAAAACCCTCCACGGTATCACGACAAGCAAATCTGGCCCAGAACCGGCGCTCAAAACACAGTTGCAGCAGCAGATTCAGGAGTGAAAGGAGCACCTCAGTCCCCAAACCCTGACCCAAGTGTCAAGGAGGAAATACATTCATAAAACAAAATGAAAATTAAGGAAAAAAAAAATCCTTAATTCAAAAAGTGTTTACTCCCGCTCTGTTTGTGGGATGAAACAGGCACAAAATGTGTTACATATAAGGCTTGTGGGTAAACAGGGGCACCAGATGTTCTTTGATGTTAATAATGGCATTTATTATTAATATTAATTAGACTGCATTCAGCAATACATTTGGGCCATTTCCAAGTCAATTAAGCAAAATGGCATCCGGGAGATGTTGAAACGACATTTTAAGGCAGGTGTTCAGCGGTCCCCTAATAAAACATTTTTGCAACGACTGAAAAACAACCCATTTCCAGCAGATTCTCTGTTCTTTGTCTGCAGGACAGTAGTTTTCTTGCATGGGCATCTTTTAAAACACTCCATTTAGACACGAACGGCATTGCCCTGGAAAACAGCCCTGCTTCCCGGCGTCTCACTAAGCCATTAAACATGTGTTTACATATCTTTTTTTTTTTTTTTTAACTTTGCACCTGCATGCACATGTATTAGATAAAAACAAAAATAAATAATCAATTTAGAAAAAACACAGGCCCAATGCGCTGATATCATTGAAAATATGAAATAACGATGATCATCATTTGTGAACACAGCGGATTAAACCTAGTGTGTGGGTAAAACCTTGCTATCTTCATTCTAAGGAAAGACGTGAAAGGACAAATGAGAACTCGTGCACCAAATGTCATAATGAGAGTGGCCCATGTAGCCAGGAGCACGCACCCCGACCCCCGTACAGCAAATGCCCCTTCCACCGAGCGACCGAACCCCCCCCCCCCAACAATCTAATTACTCTTCACACGGTAGTAATCTCACAGCAGGGAAATTGCCCTGTTGTCTATGTTGTCTAATTCTTAGATCCTATGTATAATGTAGGAACACACATGTTCAGAGAAAGAGAGAGTGAGGAATAAAACAAGAGAGAGAGAGAGAGAGAGAGAGAGAGAATGAGAGAGAGAGAGAGAGAGAGAGAGAGAATGAAAGAGAGCTCCACCCTCGACCCTCAAAAAGGCTCCTGCCATACTACCTCCAGCTAGAGCAGATTTGGCAGAAGGGCCCTGTTTTTTTAAAGCTTGGTGAGACTCAGCCATACAATGGTACATTAACAATCTGTGCATCCATTTATCAGGCGATGCGTTTTTGGACTCTGCGTTTATGGCACAGTGCACTTTTCATCGCCGAAAATTAATGAACATGCCTCCCCTCGCAACGAACATGCACCTGTGCCGCCGCGATGCTAATCACAAACATTTATATTTATTAGCGACGGGCTGAACGAAAGCGGGACTCTACGAGGAGGAGGGAAGACTGTCCTTTTTCTGCTTGGTGAACAGAATGGCACATTTCTCTTTTTCAGAGCACATTTGTTCTGTCTGGCAGTGAAAGGGTAAGGTGAAATTAAGCTTCGAGCATTCTCTCTGTGATTGTAAGGAGTTCGAAATCATTCATAGCTTGGCAAGCCTGACAAAACCCTCTCGACCAACAGCATTCTTCCTGACGCAGGTTAATATGATGCATAAAACACAGCGTTTTCGACGGGAGTCGTTTCTCTCGCTAGGCTCCGGCTCATCGCTCCGTCTTTCTCGCTGAGATCACACATTGCTCCCTCACACCTAAAACCTGACCACTATTTCTCAAGGTCTTCAGAAGTCGCCCTTCCCCAGTGTCATGCCACACGCAGCAGCACGACAACATGACACTGTCTCAGGAGGTCAGAGAGGTGAAAGTGGCAGGACCGTGCAAATGAGGCACATTGACAGTCCGTCTGACCACCGAGCTACACCCCTCCTTCTCTCTTTCCCTCTCTCTCTCTCTCTCTCTCTCTCTCTCTCTCTCTCCATGTCTTTCGCTCTCCAGTGCTCCTCCCTCCCTCCACCAGTGACAGAAGGTGTGCCTCTCCCTCTTAAAAGGCGATGCCTCTGCTGTGCTCGGGGAACAGGACTGGTGCCATAACTTCCCGCCTGGCATCGGCCCATCTTTGTTTTCTCCTCTCGAGTCGCTTTCAAGCTTCAAAGAGCACCAAATTAAAAAAAAAAAAAAAGAAGAAGAAGAAAAAAAGAGTGAAACAGACAGAATGAAAACTGACAAAAATAAATAAATACACAAGTCTTGAACAGAATAAAAAAGAAAAAAAAAAAAAAAGACAGGTTAGCCAGAGAAGAGGCAGTGAGGTCTCACTAACTGTGTTATTCTGCAGGGTGATCACAGTGTGGAAGGGAGTGAGAGAGGGAGGGAGAGAGAGAGGGAGGGAGGGAGGGCTTTGGAGAAGGGGAGCACTCGTGGTCCACCGCTGGCTTGTGCAGCAGGAGAACCGGGCCGCCTCGGCGAGGAGACGTCCTGGGTCCGCGCCTGCCCCGAGGCCAGGGCAGGAGAAGCTCCACCTGCCCAGGACCGGCTGCCTTTAACGCCCGCACATATCCATCGGGTGCCTGCTCTTATTGTTTTTTTCCCCCCTGTTTTTGGCAGGAAGGGAGTGTTTATCATTAGTGAAGCCTGAGCAGGTTCGGCGTGAGGCGGGACGGTGCGATTTCCACGTGCCCCGCCGCGCAGATGGAGGCTGACGGACGCACAGACGCTCCCTGATCTGATTTTAATGCGTCCGTATCTGCGCTTCTCACGTGCTGCCGGCCCGCCGCCGTGAGGAGAAGGTTTCGGGGAGGCTCGAGCAGGAACCCCCGGCCATCAGCCGGCGTCGTGTGCCGCTTAGCCACAAGCACTGCACCTTTAAACTCTTTAAAGGCCGTGGGGCGTGGGTTCACCCGACATTGATTTCCTATTCATTTTTCGAGCCGACCAAATCAACAACAAGTACAACAGGCAATCATAAAGCTGACTTACAAATTCATGTCTACGACACAGGAGCAGTACCTTCCGAAGCCATTACCTTCCCAGAGAAGCCATTAGCTTTCAAAGGCTCCCCTCCCTTTCATCGCTTTAATGTGGATTAAAACAATGCGGGGGTGCTTAGGGAAAATTACCATAAAGGCTATGACCTGATCAATAACGGCATTATGAAGGCAGACATCCAGAGAGCCCTCTGTACCGCCGAGGTGATGAACACCACACGAGGCCTCATTTAACAAGGTCTTCCCTTTAATATGTGGCCTTTACCAAAATCCCTGCTCTTACAGGAGATGCAGTATGTCACCCCCTCCCCTACGCCGCCTGGCCTATAAATTAAGTGGCCAAGGACGTCCCCTGTTTTCACTCGTACATGCGCTTGTCCAGTGTCTCGGAAAATGAAATAAAAAGATTTATCATGCAGCCCCAAACCCAGCGGTATGTCGAGAGGTAGTCGGCCAGAGACACTTTAAACCTGTCTCGAAAAAAACCGCCTCCTCCTCTACCTCCCCACTCTCACCCTCAAGGTTGGCCAATCCATCAAGAATAATGTTAGATATCATTTATTTAACCTGCATTAATCTCACCGGGGTGTCTAAAAGAAGTTTTGCCAGTTTAGACAAGCAGTAAAACAGCTCTGAACACCCTGGTGGGCTGATTCCTGAAAGGAGTGATGATTAATATGTCACAAAGTATCCAGTAGGAATACAGAGAGCGGTTACATAGTAACAGGTTGAGTCCACAGACCTATGCTAACGTGGCTTTGCCACTTCAACCAAACCCAGTGCAAAGTGTTTGTCAGTTTCTATTACTGGCCTTTCTTCTCCCAGCTAAAGGAAAAGTGCATTGTGATCACTGCCGTGCCTTATTTGTGCTCCGCCAGTAAACACTCCCACCCCCTCCGTCACAACCTTTATATGCCCACCCCTCCACCCACCGCCTCCATTCTTTCCCAGTTTACTGAGCGCCACCCCACACACACGTCTGTGAGAGGGAGCCTCCTCCTATCTCCTCCACAGCCGGAATGTTAATTTGTTATGAAGGTCATTGACAGAGAGTAATAATCACCATTGGGGATCTAACAATTTGCCATTTCGGAACATTGCAGCGCAGATGACTCAACTATTAATAGACTGCCCCCCCCCCACCCACCATCACCACCCCGCACCCCCCCCCCCCTTTAATATGACTAAAAACTATTCTGGTGATTCCACAGGCCAGAGAAGGGAGCCTTGTGTCTTTATTCCTCTTCGTCTGTTTTATCTGAGCAGAGATATCTGACATTTGGAGCAAATTAATGTGAACCTAAGCCTAGTGGAAAGTGCTGCATGACAGGATATTGAAAATTAAATCACATTGTTACAGAGCGAAAGGACTGAGATGCCTTGCTGCCCTATCATCTCTTTTTCTGCTCTATCTTTCTCTCTCTCTCTCCATCTCCCTCCCTCCCTCTCTCTCTCTCTCTCCCTCTCTCTCTCTTAAAGACTGTGTTTGTACAATACCACCGACATGCTGACACTTAAGCACGACCCAGGATTCCATTATATGGATCCGATGCACCGAAAATGTTTACAACTAAACAATAACAGTTTATTTCAAAACTCATTTGCTGCCGGCCCCACCGATGCCGGGGCACACAGACACATATGTCTGCGTTTGTCAGGCGAACGAAATCATTCAGACTCTGGCTATTTTTATCAGACAACCTGCCATTTGTTCTTTTTAAGTGATCAGCATTTATGGAAACGCAGCTCAGAAGTCGGGGATCTTTCATCTGCGCAGGCTTGACGTCCCCACACTAATTACGAATTAATCTGAATCTTTATATCTGCAACCAGAGAGGAAACAGGAGAGTGAGAAGGCCACGCCCAGAGAGCTATCACATATATATTTCCTCTTATGTTGGTGCTAGAAGTTGTAGGGAGTGACATAATTGCCCCCCCTTCGCCCCCTGTGAGCAGGACCGGAAGGATTAATAACTGATCATCACTTCAGTCAAGTGCACACTTGGTTCAGGTTCTGGGGAGGAGAGTCACACGGCTTCATGGAGGTTGACCTCACGGTCTGTTAGGGACCGCACGCCAGGAACAGGAGCTGCCCCCATCCCGGGCATACCTGACCCCTCTGTCCGAGGCTCCCTCTAGTGGCCGGGGCCAGACATGCTCCAGCACTGCCCTGAACCTCTGTGCACCTTGACTGCTGTTAACTGCTTGTGGCACGAGCTAAGGAAATGGGTCATTAAATGAAACGAGGCAGGGCCAACCTCCCAGTCTCCCAGACCTGTTTCCAATCAGATAGCTTCCTTTAGCAGGAGCCAGAGTCTCACACAGCATTAGCATCATTAAAGCCACCCCCCCCCCCCCAACCACCGCCTCTCCCTCTATCTCTCCCAGGCTTTCTGAGCACTGCCCCTGCTACTGTGGGGCTGCACTGGTGAAGTGGTGGAGCATTTGAGTAGAGGGCAGACATCTTGACTTGAGTTAAATACTTCAGACGCCGTCCATAAGGGAGATGTGCCAGTAGCCTGTCAGACGCTTGCTTAACAGTACCTCATGTCTCTCTCTCTCTCTCTCTCTCTCTCTCTCTCTCTCTCTCTCTCTCTCTCTCTCTCTCTCTCTATCTCTCTATCTCTCTTGCTCTCGCTCTCTCTCTCTCACACACTCTCTGTCTATCAATCTTTATTGTCTGCATCACCCTTCTATGCACATAGTCTTCCTGGAACTATATGTGTGTGTGTGTGAGATTGTGTGTGTGTGTGTGTGTGTGTGTGTGTGTGTGTGTGTGTGTGTGTGTGTGTGTGTGTGTGTGTGCTCTTATGCAGTGTAGCAAGGCTTTCTGACAAGGCCCTATATTTATACAACCAAAAATAGAATTAGTCCTTGCTGCCAATCAAAGCACAAAATATGTACCAGAGAGACACATTATCTGAGACGTTGGAACTTGACTCACACTTGTTGCCTGCGTGTCTGTATATTCCCCCTTTTCCTTTCATTTTCGGGGGCGAGATAAAAGCGGCGTGCGCGATTCTCACACCTGTCCTACCATGCTTTCCTCTCCACCACGATAAGGGATTTCATTAACGGCAGAACGCACGAGGCTCGGCGAATCGTATTTGCCTGGGCTGTTGTTGTTGCCTCCGCCGATGCCCTAATTTCCTCCTTCCTTTACTCTTGACTGTTAAGTGATCATTATATCAACGGAGTGGAGGGAGCGAGGTTTAAAACGTCGGTCACGTCCGGGATGAAACCTCCGCCGTGCAAGGGGGAGAAGAAACGAAAACGAAGAAGGGAGACTTAAAAAGAGAGGGGAAAAAGGAGGGAAAAAAAACAAAAAAAAAAAAGAGCAGATGAAGTGTGGTAATAGAATGACAGTGGAAGTGAGCGATAGGATCAATGGGGAAAGATCACAGCATTCGGTAATGATTTAAGCGCTCACACTGCTCCCTCTAATAGTCCTTGATGGATAACTGTATGAAAAAGATACATAATTTTTTGACTTGCCATTTACACAGCATTGCACCTGAAAGCCGGCTGGAATAATAGACAGTTTAAAATGTCAGGGAACTAACTAAGAAAGAGAGACGGATCGGCCAGCAGAATCTTAATTAGGAAAACCCAGCTAATGGTCCCGGCACCTCAAGAGGGAGGGAAGAGCGGGAGAGAGTGAGACGGAGAGCAAAATAAGACAGGAGAGTGGAGGGCGGATGGAGGGAAGCGCTCCTCTGAAATGCACAACACCTCCCAGAAATACTTTGGTCCAATTAGCTTAGGCCTCTACTCCTCGTTTGTAGTTCTCTTCTCTGTCTCTGTCGTTCTCCCTCTCTCCTGCTTTCTTCTTCTTCTTCTTCTTCTCCCCTTTTTTTTCCAAAAGGCTGACCAGTCACATTGCAAATATATATCTAGTTGCGAAGCCCATCAAGAATAGGCGCTGTCTGGAAAAGCATGTATGGGATTTACCTATCTATCGGCGAGCAGACCTGGGCGTTGAGCGCCAGCCAGAAGCACATGATTGTGTTAATTAATCTGCCATTGTGAGCGGAGGGAACAGCTGCGGTGGCTCTCGTGCCTGCGTTGTCAAAGCAAAACAATGCCGTGTTAAGCTTCCCCTGCTGAATCTTCCCATTACAAAGCAGCCCCTGCGCAGGGGCAAAATTCATAAAACCGCCAGATCAATTTTTACCAGCACTAATGTCTGACCTTTAAAGGGAAAAGGGTTTTTACATGCTTAATTTCGGCTTGAAATATGGTCAGTTATGTGATACCTAGGATTTAGGCCAATACCTCGGGCTTTGAAAACAAACAGACTGGGGAGGAGAGGGGTGAGGGCTGGGGAGGGAGAGAGAGAGAGAGAGAGAGAGAGAGAGAAGGTGGGTGCTAAAGAGGTCTGATCTCCTAAACAGAGACAAACAGAGGAGCACCAGGATTCACCAGCTGGGCGCTGGTATTTTAAAACAATATGTCTAACGCGATTAGGAGGCAGCCATCGATCTCTGTTATGTGGATTTAATTTACGAAGGGAAGAGAGGGAGCAGGAGGGAGGAGGAGGAGGAGGAGGGAGGAGGAGGGAGGAGGAGGAGGAGGAGGGAGCTGCAGATGAATTCCGCAACAGTTTCCGGATACATCCCTACAAGGCAGGAGAGAGGAAAAACGGTGAAGACCAAGACGTGATGGTGAATAGGGGGCCGAGGCCACAGCGCGGTGATGGCCAACTTATTACAGCCCAGCTGAATCCCTTTCACACTGTATTCTGCCTCTTTGTTATTAAACATACAGAACCTGAATAGATTTTAAGGATAATCTGGTCACACACCATATGTGCCAACTAACAAATCTGAGAAGAAGACGTGGAGGGGGGACAACAAGTATTTAAAATTGTTTTTCAGCTGAGGTCACGCTGTTCATTTTAGAGTTCACTCACAGACTACAGTAATTTCCATTAAGCAGTCTGTTAAAGGGTAACAGATAAACAGATAAATAGGGTGAGATAAATAAATGAGTTGCAGTAAGAGAGAGAGAGAATTTGGTGTGTGTGGTGTGTGTGTGTGTGTGTGTGTGTGTGTGTGTGTGTGTGTGTGTGTGTGTGTCTAAGAGGACTGACTGAAGGCTTTGTGGGCTATTTCAGTCAGGGACTCAGGCAGGGTTAGACAAACACAGAGCTGGAGGGGGAAGATTGTGGCGAGATTCTCTGGAAGCGCCATAGGGGGGAAAGATGCCGCTTTCTTGCGCACCGGTTTCCAGAGAGACAGGGACGCGTCTCGAGGAGCGCACGACGCTCCCTGGCCCCCGACCCACTCTGCAGAGGGAGACCGTCTGTCTAGGCGAAGCCCCTCCAAAAAGCCCACCAAGCGTGCGAAGCATTTAAAGGGAAAAATACCTCCCCGAGCCTAAGTCGCAGTGCTTCTCTCTGTTTAACCAACAGCACCTCGAGTCGAGGAAGAGGACACCTCGTGGCAGGAAAGAAACAGGCACACGCTGGACGACCAGCGGGTCCTCAAAGACGCTCTCACGGCCACTCGGAAGAAATCTGTGTTAAAATGAAGACTGAGGAATATGAGGGAGCCCTAATAGTGTATTAGATGCATCCCTACACACACACACACACACACACACACACACACACACAAACACACACACACACAAACACACACACACACACAAACACACACACACACACACACACACAAACATTTTTATAAGCTAAGGGCAATAAGGTAATAAGACTAAATATATTTCGTTGTAAATGCACTCCTTCTTCTGATAACTTCTTAATATTTTTAATATTAAAAGCAGGCGAGTCTGGGAATGTGCAGGGGCGCTTTGCTTAATTTGCACAAAAGCTCCCGATTACCAGCCGAGCACCTGAGCAGTATCCCGTGTTGCAGCCTGCGCGTGCGCCCGTCCACGTGCGTGTTTGCGTGCGGCGGAGACGAGCCGAAGGAGGATTTTCCGAAGGCTTGCAGATGGAGAATGGTGACATGGTGTGAACATGCGTCTCCGAAGTGTTCGCGCGCTCGCACGTCTCACCTGTCCGCCTGGCAGCGTCACGGAGAGATATCAGCTGTTCCGCTTACCGCTACAGTAAGCATGAGATAAGGGAAAAGACTGCCCGTTAGCGCGCTACGCCACCGCACGCCTCAACGCCGGCCGCCGCAGTTAGGAGGCTTCGGGCAACCTTTTGCCAGCCGCTCGAGCTCGTGCCTCGCGCGGGACGGCCACGTCGAGACGCCGCAGTGTCCTGTTTTGCGCTCTGAGAAGCAGGTTTTCTGCGAGAGAGCTGTCAGAGATGCTTAGAGACAGGATATGTTGACTTAAGATCCATGCCTACACCAACTTTTTTTTTGTGCCTAACTGTGCAGAGCCTCACAGGGAGTAAAAATAAACTTTATGGAAATAGATCCTCATTGACACGGTGCCATGTTCAGGCTGCGAGCAGCTTGAGTCTCATGAACGTAATCCAGAAACGTCCTCCAAACTTTTTTTTTTCCTTTCTCTCTCCCTCCAAAGTTCAAGTTGTTCCTTTCTCATCCCCACTTCCCCTGTTTGCCTCACGAAAAACATGAGCGGGGGGGAAGGGGGGGGAACAAAAAACAAAAAATAAAAAACAAACTGCAGCAACAATGACAGAAAGGTAAAGCCGTGTGTTCTCGGGGAGCCGTCAGATACCCGTGAAATGTGAAGCAGGGGCCGGGGGAGAGAGAGACGGAGAGAGAGGAGGAGGAAACCAGATTTGATGTTCTTTGCTGAATCCTCAGCACTGTGTCTAATAGGAAATACCTGTTCCTGGCGAGGGGAAGTGCTTCCACAGCGCGATTCCGCCTCACCTGCGGCCTGAGCCGGGGGAGGTGGCATTTGGGCTCTTATTCCCCCCGGCGCGGGGCTCACGGAGCTCAGCCATGCTTTAACCGGGCCTGGGGAGCGGTGGGAGCAGGGAAGGGGGTGAGCTGCTCACCCCCCCAACTAAACCTTCAGCCTCCAGAGACCAGAGGCAAAACCTGCGAGAAGGCCGAGGCCCCTCCGCTAGCCGCCGGGCCTTGATGGCGCCGGATGATCCGGACGGCCGTGTCCCGCGTGCCCGAGCCGGACCCTGAGGGGCCCGCGCAGGTTTGTTCTCTTCGGTATCATGTCAGAACAGGTCTGGTGCCAAGCTAAAGGGAAGTGGGGACATTGGGTTACCGTGAAAGGAAGGCTGCAGTAACGTGAGAGCGGAGAAGCTGCTGGCGGAAGCCGCTGAGCGAGCCGCAGAGTATTCCCGCGACTCCGTCGCACCCCGAAACTCAGCGAAAGGCGAAAGAAGGACGTCCACTCTCATCTGGAACGATTAGCGCTCATCGATAAGTGGAAACGATGGATGCTACATCAAGCAGAGGTTTCTGTGTCCGAAGATCTTAAATAATAACCGCTGCTGTTTCAGCGTTAATTTAAAGGAAGGTAAAAAAAAATATGTGAATGATCATGAGAGAGACATTCAGACACAATGCTTAAATAATTACAAATGTGTTATGTTAATGATGCCCACACGTTCACGTAACAGTACGTGGAGGAGAGGCGAGGGCACAGATGTATGCTTTTGCACTGTTCTTTAGTTCCTCTGCTGTGAATTAAGTGTGCTTGCTATTTTGTAAACAAAGTGTGTTAACAGCTCTTTTCGCATGAAAGTTAAAGTCAAATAACATATGCTCTTAACAACAACAATAGGTGTTAACCGATTAAATTGCAATTGTGCTAGATCTTATACAAACAAACACCGAGCTTTGTTACCAAGACAACTGCAACAACGTGATTCCCGTGGCGCGGTCGGCACCGCCACTTCTCGCTGGCGATGCGCGTGCGACCAGAGCAGCCGTGCTTCTAAAACCAATTCCTCTCCCTCAGCACAATCCGGCACACCGATAAAAACTCACATCCTAAGGGGCAATCAAAATATTTCCTTGTGAACTGTGAACAATTGAACTTTCAGCTCACCTAGTTTTTTTTTTTCTTTCTTTCAGTCTCACTCTCTCTCTCTCACACGCTTTCTTGTTGCATTTCAGAGTAGCAAAATGAATTCAACTCCAAACCTAATTAATCCACAAAGGTTTCATGTCTTAATCCCCAAAGTCAAGGGGGTTATTGTCCTCACAAATGAGGTCAATGTTTCTCCCAGTGGAAATACAGGAACGGCACTGCTACCGAGAGACACAGAAAAGGGGGGGGGGGGGGGCAGAGGGAAATAACTTTTTCTTTTTCTGCATGTACAGTAGGAACTGTGGTGATGACTGCTGAGCTAAGAGTTAGAGATGTAGAGAGCACTGCCTCTGTTTCTCTTCTGGTTGCACTTGGCCTTGTGGTACTGGATCAGAACACCACACACACGGGCTGAGGAGGAACCGGGGCCCTGACACTGCCCATGGCCCGGAGTGGCCCTTAGCTCCATCTACAGGGAGCAAACAATGCCCCAGCACAGAAGACCCACGCCACTTAAAGGACAGACCTCCATAACCCGCCATGTCACCAGCCCTCATTTCCAAGGCAATTTTCACCAAGGCAGCTTTGTACAGCTCAGATACCAAGATCCCTTGCGTGACGCACCGATGACAGTGATAGGTTTGTCATCTTTCTAACAGGAGTACTCGACGTGCCCGGGCCCACTCAGAAGGCAGTTTAATCACTGGCACTCGCGTGCCATGCCGACGGGTGCCGGGATGAGCCGTGTGACCCTGGAGGCTCCAGCGAGGGGATGAGGGAGTGATCTGAGAAATACGCGAGAGTTCGGGCCCTCCTGCGAAGCGGGGCCAGCCAATAGGGCTTTAACCTCCAAATGGCAGCCAACGAGCAGATGAAGGGTGAGCTCGGCGGAGACGACTCAACAGCTTTGAGAGATGCGCCATCTGACGCCGCATACAGTAGCATAAACCAGCGTGAGGGGGGGGGCGAAAAAGAAAGAGGAGGGAAGAAAAGAACATACTGTAAAGGCACAGTTTCAAATTGGCAAAAAAACGGGGGAGACCACCACAAACAGAACAAAGACCTTCTCTTCTACCCACACGAGCGAAGAGGGGTCTCCGTATGAACCCAACACACCACACAGTCTCATTAGCAGGAGCAGTGCTGTTTATGATTACCCATAATTACCAGCACTCGAACGAGACCTAAGAAGGGGGGGGGGGGGGGAAGAGGAAGGAGGAAAAATAGAGACAGAGAGAAAGAGAGAGAGGAGAGGGGAGAGAGAGGAAGAGAGAACAATGCGACTGTAGTCTTGTTACAGGCATTTTCATTTCAAAGTTCTTTCAAGTTGGAGAAATGAAAGAGCTTTACATTGTCATGCCTACCGCTGCGCTTGACACTTTAGTTTAAACTGACAGTGGGAATTAAAATCCGTAAATGGTTTTTATTTTTGAGGCACAATGTAGGAATCAGCTGTCAACGTCAGTGTTTGTTGATTTTTATCGCGAGGGTTATTACATTTCGAGAATGTGACAATTAAAAAGCCCTCGATCATCCCGTGAGTTTGCCTCGGGGCACCAACACCGCACTTCGGAATGCCACGCGGAAAGACGAGGAGCGTTTGCGCCGTTTCGGAGAGGAAGATCTAACCCCGCGCAGTCAGGTCTTACTGATCTCAGCTAAGTTCCGGTCTCCTGCCACACACTAAATTAGGCTTTCAAAACAGCCATTGGTCATGCATATTATAATAAACGCTAACATGCACTGAGAAGGGGTAAAATAAACGGAGAGGTTCTGCGCTTCAAAGAAGAACTCATTTTCTTAGCTGTCGTCTGAGACATCATTACTTAATATGATAATTAAAGCACAGGATCTCACTGTTGGCCTGCGGTCACTAGTGCACTCTGTGAGCAGGCATTATTGAATAATAGCACCCGACACGGCGCACCGGCGGCTTCTGGTCCAAATTGAGTGCGCTCTGGGCGACAGGTCACAGCACGGCTACCTGTAACAGCTACGGCTGAGGGAGAAGAAGTGAATGAACAAACTGGGGAGAGAGGGAGCGAGAGGGACAGAGAGACAGGGAGGGAGAGGAAAGGAAGAAGAGAGATGGGGGGAGAAAGGAATAGAAAGAGAGACAGAGATAAAAGGAGGGAAAGAGATACAGAGAGGGAGAAAAAAGGAGAGAGAGAGGGTGAGAAAGGGAGAGAGAGATAGAAAAGGAGAGAGTGAGAGAGGGTGAAAAAAGAGCGGGAGAGACAGAGAGGAAGAGAAAGAGAGAGAACTTGTTCTCCATCCCTATAGCAGAGGATGTACAGAGGAGAGAAAAGATTTAAAAGGAGAAAAAAGCCCAATTGTTTATTGATTTTATAATAGGCTTAGTGCCAGTGAAATAAAGTGGAGGTCAGCAGGTAGAGCCGGGGCTGGGATCACGGGCGTGACAAACACAAGCGTACGCGGAGGGTAACGAAGCCAGCGTCCCCGTGTTTCCACAGTCCTGCTGTCCCCTGCTAACGTCCCCCCAAAACAAACCACAAATGGCACTTCAACACCATTTTCCCCCCCTCCTTATTTTTCTTCTTTGCTTTTTAAAAATCTAGACATGGTCACCGCAGCACGTAATCGTTTCTGTGGAAAACGGGGCACGGTTCACAGGCTGTCAAAGGGAAATACATCATACAGTCTATAGAAGAGGGTAGCAGAAAGAGAACAGAGATGTTTTATTAGTGTGGCAACGTACCGAACAGCTCCGGTGATTTTCCACATTAGATCAGTTAGTTGGCAGTTAGTTTCACATTGCATATGGGGAAGGTGGTATTACAATGATATCAGATCTCTTGCATTAATGACTCAATTTAAGCACCAGTCACCTTTGATTGGACAAAAAAAATATCAGGTGAGTGACCTCTCTCTCAGCAAATCACTCTGTGCATCTAAAGCACAATGGAGCCTGCATCCGCCGCTTTTATGATGGAAAGGCAGTGATGATTTGTGTGTATGTGTGTGTGTGTGTGTGTGTGTGTGTGTGTGTGAGTCAGGATCAGTGTGTATGTGTATGGCCTGATATATGGATGATAACACTAATTAGCTCATTTTGTTTGGGGCACAACACTCATTAAAAACCCAGTGGGGCCATTAACGCTACCGTCCCTCCAAAATGCAGCAACCGCCATATTAATCTCCCAGCTCCCACTTCTAATGGTAACTGCTTCAGGTTGGGTTGAGAGAGGGCTTTCAGATTGGGATTTCAGATTTCTTGATTTTTCCTGCTCCTGTCCACACACCAAGCAACTCTTCTTTCTGTGTTCATTCACAGGGAGGTGCATGTTCGTTTCTTTCTCACTCACCGATTACCCAGAACACCTCCTCCTCCTCCTCCTCCTCCTCCTCATTAGGGCCGTGCTCCACGAGGCGTACAAGGAGGATTCCCGCGCGCTGGGTTTGACAGTGTTTTCAGCCTTATGTGGTAATGTACCCATAATACCACTGCTTCAGCAAGGCTTGCCATGCCATAAGGCACCACTTACAGACAGGCAGGCAGAGTCTGATAGCACAGGCCTGGTAGGATTAGCTCAGGAAAAGTAGCATTCCGCTAATAGACGAAACACGGAAGCCTTACTCTCATGGGTCAGACGCGTCTAATCTTCAGTGGGCCTGCTTTGCCCGCCGCACTTTAAGCATTGCAACCTGTTCTGGGATTTACAATCAGGCTGCGGTTTGAGCCAGGAAGACGGTGGGGGTGAGGTTGGGGGTGAGGGTGGGGTGGGTTGGGGTGGACGTGGGCCGGGGTTCGGTTGGGGGCAAACACGGCCTAGACACCTAGACGAGCCGTTTACCACTCGATCTGCAGAAAGCACATAGCAGGTATTCACGTATCAAACCACGGGGCCCCGCGCCCAGATGTCAAAACGTTTAAGGAGGTGGCGGACCAAATAAAAAACGAAAAAACAAACGAATAAGTAAACAACAATTAACAAAAGAAGCTATGCGAGACGCAGCAGCATCCGGGGCGTCTCCTCCTCCACGTCCCGCCACTGGACGGGGGAGGGTGAAGAGGCTAACATTCTCCATCTCAGGACTGGAGATTAGCGAGGTTGATGAGATATACGAGTTTGCCATTTGCCCACGGAGCGGCGAGACTCCGGCAGAAGCGGGTACCATATGGCTGGTGAGAGCCTGCCTCCCTCTCTTCCTCCTCTCTGAGCCTGACAGCTGGATGCCTGCTAACAGGGGACAGGGAGCTTGGCAGCTGGGAGCTGAGAGCAAAAAGCTTTGATGCAATGCAAGAAACTTTCCACAGGTAGGCGAGGGGAGGGCGAGACTTATAGCCAGAGAACGAGGGAGCGGTGAGGGAGGAGAGAATGGGGTGGAGAGAAAATGCTTCTGGGAGCACATTAACATGTACAGCTGGCAAACACAAAAGTGTGAGAAACCCCCCCCCCCCTTTCTTTTCTGACATTTTTTTTTGTCTTTGAGTTAAAAGAACCTTTCATCATCTCAAAAAAAAAAAACAAAAACAAAAAAAACCTGCTTCCTTTGGATACACTCGATGCAGTTATGATGATGTTTCGCTGAGAATGAATAAAACAGTCCATTCTGGGGGTTTTTTTTGTTGTTGTTTTAATTAACGCAGAGTGGCGGGGTGAAGAAAGATAAACGGCAGCTGGTGCAGCACAGAGATTCGCACCACGGTACAGCCGTCCGACAAAGAATCGCAAAACTTAGTCTAAAAGTGGGAACGCTGTGCCTGTCAGGTTCAAGTGTGTGGGGGAGTAAATAACTGGGCTAAATACCTCATCTGCTGATGAGCTCTGTGGCTTTTCCATTTTGGGGCGGCTTATCAGTCCTCCCCCGGTGGGGGGAGGAGCGGCGTGGAGCCCGGAGACGCCAGCAGCGTCCTCCACTCCACATCAAATAATTTCACCTCTTATTAATCACGAATGGGCCACTCCAGAACTCAGGAGGTAGTAATGTTCGCTTGGCCACTTGCTGTCGCTGTCAGTGGCGATAAACAATGGCGCCGTGCGCAACCCTGCTGCTGAAAAGGGCAAGCGATCCTTGCTGGAGCGTTACACAACCCAAAATGTCTGTCTGAGAAATGATAAATGCCAAAAATACTCGTAACAAGTGAAGCAGCTTCCTAACTGACTAGTAAAGATCAGGTTGGGTTGGGTTGGGGGGGGTTGGGGGGTGAGGCCAGACAGCTAAAGGTTACATAACGGCCAGCATTGATGATTTGTCTTTGTGTGCACCCAGCCGCACCACCAACAGTCCTGGGACTCTGGTCGCCTTTGCTGTCACGTGTCTCCGATTCCTCCGCTTTGGGAATGCACGCGGGACACCAGATAGTCGGATTCACAACAGAAGTGTCTGGCTTTACACACAGACTTACACAAGTAGCATAATAATAATGATGATGATAATAACAATCAGTTTCATTTATATAGTGCCTTTCTCATCCTCAAGGTCACCAGTTCCCACGGAAGGGCAGGCTCTGTTTTAAAGGGCCTGGGTGAGTCACGAAGGGAACACTTTGCGTCAATACGGGAGAGGCACAAATCTTAGAGGCCGAGAAGATTCCCGACGGCCACGCCAGGTGTAAGGATCTATAGCTGAGAGAGATGGACGGTTTGAATTATTAACACTTATTTCGTAAGCAGCACCAGGGGTAACAGCTGTAACCGCAGTGTACTAAGTCCCCTAAGTCACGCCTCAGTGCTTTAACAAAGAAGGATGCACAATGGCTTAAATACCAGCGAGAAGCAGATTGGTATGGCTTTCTATTAAGTTGCAAAAAACTGGGCTAGCTACTCAGACGATTCCATCTGTATATGTGGCATTTTGTTCTTTGCTACAAGAGGCACGAGCGTCGCCCTCTTACTGCACGGGCCGCCTTTCGTGAAATTTTTTAAACTGAATATATTTTCACCCATGCAGCTCCTTCCCCATGTGTTCATCGGGCTCTTTGTGTCTGCGGCGGAGACCACAGGATGAGCTCGTTGGAGCTGCCGTACCCTCGTCTGCCAGAGGAGGGATCTGTGGGGGGAAAGGTTTGCCCAACCAGAGCGGCGTGCCATCCTGGATCCGTGTTTCCCCCAGTCACATTACCATCCGAAGGGTTTTTTTTTATTTTGTGCTTCCATAATCTCAGTGTTCAACTCCAAGAGCCGTATGAATGATTTTTTAATTCTCTCCCAGCACTCTGTCTCACAGTGCTTGTCTCCTTCTGTCTCCCAATCCTCCTTTCCATCCTTTCTCACTGTCTATATCTCTCTCAGCCATCGGTCTCACTTCTCTCTCACCACGCCACCTAGCCTCTCGTCGTCAAACTCACGTTTTCTCCGTTATTCGACTGACCCTCTCTCGCTCATCTCGTCTCGCCCTCCCTAGCCGTCCCCCAAATTTGCCTCTCACTCCATCATACACACTGTTCTGCTCTCTCGCTCTTTCTCTCCTCTCTTCTGCCAGTCCTCCCCCCTCCTCCCCCCTTTCTCTCTCCCTCTCTCTCCCTCTCTCTCTCCAGACCCCCTGTTGCTGCCTGCTACCCTGAGCCGTGGTGTCGAGTTTGGCTAGAGTCGAGAAGAGCAGCTGGGCCAGGCTAACGGGGAATGATAATGACCTCAGAAATCTGCTCCTCGCTCCACAACAATAGGGTGCTCAGTCTAGTGGAAAATTGTGTTCATCAGCTAGCTCTGCTCTCTTACTAATTGACATTGCCAAATATTTTAAGAACAATTGGAATGCACAGGCAAAAAAGAGGAAGATCTTAATCCATGAATCCATAGACTTATTATGATTTCTTTTCCTGAACCACCCCCCCCCCCACCCCATCCCACTTCTCTTTTTTTTTGCCTTTGATTAGAAGTTAACTATCGCTAAAAATCGTGGGGGGGAAAAAGAAGAGGCAAACTTTTCATGTCATTATCTGCCTCATGTCAGTGTCGTGATGCTGACACAAAGGGCATTTTTATGTGGCCTGTCAATGGGGTTAGGAGAGGGAGAGAGAGAGAGGGGGGAGAGAGAGAGAGAGGGAGAGAGGCGGAGAGAAGGAGGGAGATGGAGAGATGGGCAGAGAGAGGGAAAGAGGAAAAGGAGGGGAGAGATACTCATCACTGCATGATGAATACCCCCCCCCACCCCACCCCCAACAGACACCCACCCCCATCCTGTCCTGTCCCACACAGCATGGTCATGAGAGCAGAAAGGGACAATCTGAGACAAGTGTGTCTCTTTCTAAACGCTGCATTTTAATCTTTATAACGTCCATGTTTTTAATGCAGTGTGCAAGTACATAAAAGAAAAAAATGGGTGAGAAGGAGTGAGAGAGAGAGAGAGAGAGAAGGGGAGCGAGAGACAGAGAGAGAGAGGAGGGGTAAGGGGAAAGGGGGATTCTTCTGACATGGTATCATATGCCTGGTCCTCCATTTTTAATGAGACAAAGGTCAATGTATTCACTTGCTCTTTCACACGAAAGGCACCCCAATCATGCCCAAGTTAACTTGTTCAAACAAAGCAGCCTCCCACCCTGCTCCACCATTTGTGTGCGTTAGAGAGAAAGTGCGACAAGAGGAAGATGGGTGAGACAGAGAGAGAGAGAGAGAGAGAGAGACTCATTCCAGAGGAATTCAGCTCTGACAGAGTCAGACAGCTGTCACCCTCTGCTCGCCAGTCAACATTCCCATCAGAGACACCATAAGCAGCTCGTCACCCAGCTTTTCTGCAAATAAAGTTTTATTTGAACTTTTATTGGGAAGGAACTCAGTATCAGCAGTGAGGCTTCGCTTTCTCAGAACTGTGTACCATGTCATGATATTATCGTCTGAAAGAAGCGCACGATTTAGTGCTGATGGACTGGTTTCTAATAATCTATATAATGCACCTCTTTAAAAAATTTCCCCAGCAAACTAGAAGTTCACAAAATATATGCAGTAAGTATGACACAAAATCACAATTTCAAAATTAAAGCAATGACACCTTCCAAGCCAGCTGAAGAGATGTCATATTGATGCATTTAAAATATTAATATTCAAACAGCCTACCTACCCCGGCACAGCAGCCTTCTGTTACGGAAAGATAAATATTATGTTTTAATTATAAAAACATAAAGCAGAAATGGAGAGAGGGATGAAAAAAGCCCTTCCTTGCCAAGGAGGCTTGTACAGGAGAAAGGTAAGCAATGTTTTGGCAAAGACATGGAATTAAAATCTGGTTGGTATACTGCATGCAGTTTACTTTCTCCATCCTGTGCTCTCTCTCTCTCTCTTTCTCCCTCTCTCTCTCTCTCTCTCTCTCTCTCTCTCTTTCTCCCTCCCTCCCTCCCTCTCTAGTACATTGCTTGGTGTTGTCTCCATAACCAAGCAGGGAATCCTAACAGGATCATTAAGACATAAAACAGACTGATAAATGTTTCATAAGGACTGCCCGGTGACAGCCTCAAAGGACTATGGGCAGAACAGAGAGAAGACACTCACAACCGTGCTTTCATATACGCTGTGGAATACAATTGGAATTTTAAATATATTGAAAAAAGTAATGTTAATTCCCACTACGGGTAATATTTACAAATTGAGTCTAAGAGAGAGAGGAAGGGAGGATAAGAGAGAAATATAGGGGGAGAGTGGGCATGTGAGAGAGAGAAACCAAATGAGCGACTGAGGGGGAAATAAATTGGCCTTTTATATTGTTCAGGCGTGCCCAAAAATATGAAGTCTACATTTATCCAAGACATGTCAGTCAAGCGAGCATACAGACAATTAACGCGCTGAATAGAACTTTTATCATTTGAGGACACCAGAGTCCTGACCTACTGTACTGAAATACAGAAGTGTAATGAATTCGCCTCACGCATTATGACATCTTGTCAGTTTTTTGAGGCCCCCTCTACACCACTGTCCAACACACACACATAAACACAAAAACTCAAAAACACACCAAAAATGTGAAGATGGTGAAGAGAGAGACTCAGAAAAAGATAGATATAAAGAGGTAAAAACTTGGATAGAGAAAGAAATAAAGACTAAGAAAAAGATATAGAGAGGAAAAGACTCAGAGAAAGATAGAGTGATAAAACTCAGATAAAGATTCAGATAAATACACCGACAAAGACTCAGAAAGATATATATAATGACTCGGACAAAGAGAGAACTGAGATAAAGACTCAGCTACACAGGCAGAAGAAAGAGTGGATGGCGTGTGGAACATGTGCTAATGCATTTACTTTGCCACACAAACTCCAGGTTTTTTGATATCAACATACAGACTGCTGCACCTAAATGTCAGGAAGGGGATTCTCACCCACACCCACACCCACACCCTGGGCCTGCATTTCCTCCACTGCTTAAAAAACACATATATCATTTCTATCACTTTGCGTTTGCCGTTACACCCTGGCACGGATGCGCTATTGTATTACATTACGAACAGTGACTCATCAAACGGGTAAACGTATAGAAAATAACTCTCACGCCGTGGATATTTGCAGGTCTTCGTGCATTTTGAAACATGCGTTTTAAAAGACTGGGCAAATGGTTGACTGGCTATTTACGCATGCTCGTGGCCAAGGCATTTGAATGAAATAGATCCACAGCATTTCGTTTTATTCTGACTTTAATTACACAGCAATTACATTGTAACAGTAAGTCTGCATGTGTAATTACCCCCATTGTAATCGTGTAATTAGATGAATATCCATGTTTTATAACCTAAGGCATCCACAGGCGAATCCAATTTCAATTTGCATGGGGCAAGTGTTTCACCAACAGCCCAGAAAGCCATGAAGACCTGGGGATACGTGCCTAATCCTGGCTGTGGTAAAACACCATCCTTCTTACAAAGTATTTAGACATTAGGGATCTGTTGTCGGGAGGTTTCACATTCTTAAGCCCCAGTGATGAGAAGGTAAGCATAAAGTGATATACAGGCTTAAATGTATACGATGCTTCGCAATATTGGATATGCTTGATATTATTGTTCAATATATGTTGATTTGTAGTAAGAAACTAAAGCGAGTGGAGTCTGAACTGAAAAAAAACAACAACATCCCTCTTCCCGTCTGCGTGTGCGTCTTTTATGCAGGGCGAGGCGTTGAGAAACGCTTCCAGAGGACAGGTGTGTATCAGCATGTCAGCCGGTGCCGGGCTGTTGATCGCCCTAACCCTCCGTCAATCATACCCGCCCCTGACGCTGCCTTCTGATAACAACGTTGACCCCTCCCTTGTTCTGTCAAACTCATCGCTCTTTGGCATGGACAAAATACACTCACACCACAAACACCCCCCCACCCCCCACCCGCTTCTCTCAGACCCCTTTTTATGCCCCTTCAAGCCCCGCTTTACATAGTATTACATCAGGTTTCAATAGTGTCTGTTCTGCCATTCAGAATAAGCCTCTGTTTAAGGCAATCTCTGTCTTTTCCTTTCTGTTTCTCTGCACTGGCGCTCAAAGGCCTACCATAATGAATGCAGAAACACTATCAAAAGTGGAGCCCCCTTGTTTATGGAACCCAATTCAGAGTGAAGAATCTGAAATAACAATAGATCTCTTCCCCAGTCAAACCAATCTTGTAATAGTAATAAGAAATAAAAGAGGGGACGAGAGAAAAATGTAATAAAGGAAAAGATAGAGCAGACGTAAAAGAGCTAGAGATTCCAGCGAATGAGAAGCATATTTAAGGTTGATTATTGAGAGGAAGAGGAGAAAGGTCTTTAAAGGACGTTTGTGAGGCGACTCTCCCTCTCTCTCTCTCTCTCTCTCTCTTTCTCTCTCTCTCTCTCTGTCTCTCTCTCTCCCTCGCTCTCTAAACAAGTGCAGTGTTAAAGACAAAAGCGATTGTGTCGACCTTCTTTCACAGTTGAGATGTTATTGTTGATTACAGTAATTCAAGTTTAACTCCAAATTGCAGTGGGTAGGTGGTTTGGAGGTTGTCGAAGCCTGTTGAACAGGGACTGCAGACGCAGTCTGCTGCTTGTTAAAGAGAAAAAAAAACAACAACAAAAAAAGCATCTGCAGATAAGAGGGGAAGTCTTAAAAGGGTGAACGCACGAAGCGAGATATTAAAAGTAAAAGGTATAGCTTTGCCACATCCTGTTGCATAAAATGAAAACACATGCATTTTCACACACACACACGCTCGCACACACACACACACACACACGTACAAACACTTAAAAATTATGGTGCGATTGCTATTTCCAAATGATGTCAAGGTGCAGTGCTACCTGCTAGCCTAGACATTTGATGTGAACCATGGAGCACCTTACCGCAGCATTAGCACTTTGATACTTTGTTGCTGTTTTGCAGTTGGACTCGCAGTTAATAAAGCTCGACCGCACATAAAAACTAAATGTATAAAAACACAGCTAGCATGTCTAATGCTGCTTCACGTCCTCCCTGGTAAGGCTCACCTGTTGCTCTGTTGTGGGCTGGAAGTAGTGTATGATTTCCGTTTATAACCAGAAGCTGTGTCCTTTGTGTGTGGGGCTGCTGCACAGTCTGAGAGTGTGTCTGGGTATGTACACGTATGGGTTTACGTGTGCAACATCTTGTGGCTCACTCATGTGCCTTGCTAGACGACAGGCCCAATTTCTCAAGGGCCCTACTCCTCATGGACCCTACTTCTCAAGGGCCCTATTCCTCACAGGTCCTACTCCTCACAGGCCCTACTCCTCAAGGGTCCTACTCCTCACAGGCCCTACTCCTCAAGGACCCTACTCCTTACAGGCATGGCTTGCTTACAGGCCCTACTCCTCATGGACCCTATTCCTGACATGCTGTACTCCTTATAAATAAAGTTCACTCAGGGGCTCTTCACCGCATATGCCCTGCTCACTTACAAGCCCTAAACTATACAGACCCTTCACCTCACATGCTTCTCATCCCGCTCACTCACCAGTCCTGGTCCCTGTTAAATCACTGGTCCTGGACCGTCACTGGTCCTGGTCCCTTACTGGTCCTGGTCCTTCACTGTTCCTGCTCTCTCAATGGTCCTGGTCCCTCACTGGTCCTGATCTCTCACTGGTCCTGGTCCCTCACTGGTCCTGATCTCGCACTGGTCCTGATCTCGCACTGATCCTGGTCCCTCACTGGTCCTGATCTCTCACTGGTCCTGCTCTCTCCCAACAGAGCCAGTCCTCAAGGTCAGCTTTAAGGTACAGAGATGGCATTGGGGCAGCTGGCGTCATGCCTTCTCCACCACAGAGCCCCCCCCACCCCCCTGCCCCCCTGCCCTCTTCCCCTAAGGTGGACAGCCACATGGGGATTTCAGCTGGTGATCACACTCTACTGTAACACCAGCTAAGCCAGGAGGAGACAGACAGAGAGGCAGACAGTGAGATAGAGTGACTGAGAGCAAGAGACAGCATGTGAGAGAGAGTGAGAGATCTGAAAGAGAGGTTTTAAGCTATGTACACCTTAATGAAATGAGGTTGTGATAAAATAGCCATTAGTCTTGTGGACTCAGAAATGATCCAATCATGCTCTTACAATTGTTCTAAGGGGGCTTTTATTCCAGCTGAATCATTAAATATATATTAATACATTACATTACACTTCATCAAAGCATCATATGCTGTTCATCATCATACACTACTGGTGTTTACACTTTGGCAATTTATAACCATAGATTTCACAAGAATTTATAAAAGCCATGAGCTAAATCTCATAGATTCAAAGTATTTGTAAAAGAGATGCAAAAGAAATAAAACTTCCTGCATTAAAATTCAGAAGATAATTACTTCCGTGACATACCCTCTCTCTGTTGAGATGTGTTTAGGTTTTAACAGTCTCTGTAAAGAAAATAGGTTTTATCTTCTCCTCATTTTCATTAATTCCTAATTGGGGTGGGGGTTGTCTGTTATTATTCCTTAGATTAAAATAAACATAGCCCAATGAATGTTTAAACCCATCACACTACATGGGAGTGATAAGGACTAGGAATAAATAAACAATTTCTTCTGTTCTGCAGAAATTAAGTTGCTTAGACCCTTAAGCTATGCTATTTTTTTTCATGACAACTTAAAAGCGCATTTTACCCAATAAATGAAGTTCACTCTTTTTTTGACCTGCTTTATATGTATATCTTTAATTAGTGCCTTGTTTAGCTTAAACCAACTGATTATCACATAGTCGTGACCTAATTAACGGACGGGCTGCTTAACTGTGGTGTTCCACCCCGAGGAATGAGAAAGTTACCTTTAAAACTTCTGTAATCATTAGCTGCAGCCTCTTTTTAATCCCAATAAACACACACTTTATCTGCACAAGAGCTGTGTCCCTCAGCTCTGGTAGGTTTCGACATCTCCTTCTCTTATGTGGAGATGTTTTAATCGCTCGTAATGGGCCCTCTCCATAAAGATCCTTCGTGAATTTTCCACAGGGATGGCAGTGAACAGCGTGCAGCGTACCATCTACACGCTCCTGCCCCGGCACGGTGAAGCTAAAGAGAGCTCTGTGGGTAGGCCTGCTCCAACTAATTTGTGTGTTTAGCTCGGCAGTAGTAGCACAGTAAATAATGGAAAGAGCTTCAAGCAGTGAGGCTCTCTGAGGGTGTGTGATGGGCATCCGAACAGAGGCGTTATGTATCTAAGTTATGCGTGGAATGTGGAGCTTGGATTTGTCACTGCTTTTATTCTTTGAGTGAGCACATTTCAACAAGCACATTTGATCACCTCGCGCCAATGCACAAATATGCACACAAACGCGCACACACACATGCACACACGCAATCACATACACATCCTGTCTCTCACAAATAAGAAACATGGACTACACTGCCTTGAAACTCGTTTCAAAGGTGAAACGGATATGCCATGCAAAAGGAAACTTTGTCGTTTAGCCATTTAGCAAAACAGGTATAGGTTTAACTTTACACACACATACGCACACACACACACAAACACATACACACATATATACATTCATACACACAAACACACACCAAGAGTGATAGAGTAAACTGCTACTGGTTTCCAGTAATTCATGGCCCTTTTTATTTCCTAAACATCTTTAACTACACTTCTAAACTAGTCGTCGTACTGCCTGTAGCCAATTAGCACAAGTAAATGACTCTTACCTGAGGATGGGGACGAGGGGTGAGGGCTGTCGTCCTGCACGCTGCCAGTCTGGGAGTGGCCTCCTCCAGCTCCACTCTCCTCCGTCACATTGGAAGAGCCCGGGGTGGTGGAGCGGCTGATGGACTGGGACTCGGGGTCGCTGGCCGAGCCACGCCTCTCGTCCAGGCTGTGCTGGAGCCCCTCTTCCGGGCGACGCTCCTTGCCGTGCACCCGGGAGTGGACCACCATCTGGTGGTACGTGCGGAACACTCTGCCGCAGTCAGTGCACTCAGTGGGCTTCTCTTTCAGGCCGGCCAGACTGTACTCGAGACCCTGGCGCAGGCCCAGGCTGCCGTGGTGTGGCAGGAACTCGCGGTGACCATCAAAGCCTCCAGCTTCTTCCTTCATGGGCAAGATGCCTCCACTGCTTCTCACGGTGTGGAGGGCGTCGGGGTGGTTCTTCTGCTTGGGGCCGTCGTTGGAATCCAGGGTCGAGTGTTCGTGTTTGTCTTTCCCGAAGGGCGCCATGCCGGCGGCACTGGTCATCTCCTCCTCCTGCCCGTGAGTTGCGTGGTGCTGCTCTTTCGGCATAAAGGACCGCTCCATGGCCATGCTGCGCGCCATGATCTGCCAGGCCTGGTAACTGTTGAGCGGGTCCATTTCCGCCACCTTGGCTGCCGCCTGCAGGCGCTCCATGCAGCTCGACTTCAGGGGAGGTACCAGGTTCAGGCAGCCCAACAGGGAGCGCTTCTCACTCTCCCCCAGGCCATGGCTCATGCCAGCCATGGGGCCCAGAAGCTTCCCGAGCATCTCTTTCTCCTTCATTGCTATGCCAGCCTTGGCCAGCATCTGGTGTTGCTGCTCGGCCAGGCCTTGCTTGTCGGGAGCGAGGAAGCCGCCCTGCAGACAGGAGATGTAGCGTGAGTACAGGTTGGCGTGGGCCTCCTGCGCTAAACTGCTCATGCTGTTGACCGACGGCCCGTCTTGGTCCCCCGCTGCGCTGCCCATTGGGGGTTTGCTCTTGATGGCCAGCTTGTTGAGGTGCACCTTCATGTGGTTCTTCAGGAACCAGGGCTCCTTGAAGCGCCGTCCACAGATCTGGCAGCAGTGCTCGAAGGAGTCCTTGTGCTTGCGCATGTGGCCCTTCAGGAACCACGCCTGGCTGAAGATCTGGCCGCAGACGTCGCAGCGGAACTCGTTGGCGGGCTTCTCGCCGCCCCCGACCCCGGCGCCCTGCCCTTGGCACGACTCGGCGGTGATGTGGGCCTTCTCCACGTGGCTGATGAGGTCCTCCTCCTGGGAGGCGGCAAACTCGCACAAGGTGCACTTGTAGGGCTTGTGCAGGATGCGGATGTGGCGCTCCAGCTCCTCGCGTTTCTTGAACTTGCCCTTGCAGAAGGTGCAACGGAAGCCCGTGGCCGGGTTGAGGGCCTGCTCGTCTTGCTGGCCAGCACCGGTGGGTTTGGGAGAGCCGGAGGGCTGAGCCGGCCCCTCCTGCGTGGCTCCCAGACTCGTGGGGGTCAGGAGTCCGCACGCAGAGCCGGGCTGCTGCTGACTGGGGCTCTGCAGGCCCATGTGGGTGGGCAGAGACTGGGAAGGCTGCAGGAGACTGTTCCTCATTTGCTTGTCCCGCAGGATGGCGCGCTCCTCGAGCTCGTGGAGAAGGCGGTTTTCCTCACGCACGCGACCGCGACCCTTTCCCAGGCTTCCCAGCTTGTGGGTGCGGAGGTGTATCTTCAGGTTGCCCTTCTGGGCTGCTCGGTGGTCACAGTATGGGCATTTGAAGGGCTTCTCACCAGTGTGGGTGCGCATATGCAGGGAGAGGATGCTGTTGAAGCGGAATCTCTTGCCACATAGCGGACAGGGATACTTGCGGTTCTTGCGAGCGTCGTCCTCTATGTCATTCATCTGGGACATGATACCCAAATTCTGCCCATTGAGGAACTGCTGCAGGTCGACACGCCCATTGAGACCACCCAGGGCACCTGCATCCATATTACGGTTGAGTTGATTGGCTAGCAGAGCCATCTGACTGCTGATTGGCTGGCTCGCCAGTGTGGCGTGTGTTTTCTCATCCAGAGGGGTGGCCGCCTTTTCCTCTGGGATTTGTTGACGGTTCTGTAGGTCAGGAAAGGCGTGGCCAAGCTGGGCAGTCAGCTGATGCAGCTTCTGACTGATTGGATAGCGGCCATTAAGCACGGCACTGCTGATATGGGTGTCGGCATCTGGGACCGCTGAGGACACACCAAGGCACAAACTAGATTCTTCCATCCTGTGGTAGTGAACAGGAAAGAAAGAGATGACATTAAGTCAGCACACACCTTCGGATGGCTTAAAGGCACCGCTATTGTTCACAATCAACAGGAAACGAAGAATAATAGGCAGGGATGAAAAAGGGGAACGTAAAATGATACAAGAGACATTAAGGACATAATATATATCAATTAAAAATGGATACATCCACACTACTTTGGTTACTCACAAGTCACTGCTGTTTTTTTATAAACTGTCCATTGTTTCCAAGCGTTTAGGTGTGAATGCCCTTTCTACAGCAGTGTCTCAAGTTTCACTGCGAGAAAAAAGCACTTCACTTAAAGAACATTTCAGTATTCTGGGTGGTGTGCTGAAGGTCATGTTTCCCAACTAAAGAGTGTCACGGCACATTCTTAGTACTGGTTTTATTAAGGTTTTTAGCACTTTCCATTGGCTACTAAAGGGGATGTAAAAGTGAACAAAACCTTTGCTGTGCTGCTAATATGTAATCGTATTGTGAATATTACATCAGCTTATGTGACAAAGGTTATCGGATGTAAAGAAAGCTAATTCCACTCACTCTTGAGAATTTCATTGGTATTTCATGCAGTCTGTATGTCTGTGTGTGGGGGGTGGTTATTAACGATGACTGCACCACAGCGATGGGCGTGAAGAAAAAAAAGTGAGTTTATCTCTCTCTCTGGTTTATGAAGAACTACATGTTCTCTCACACTTGGGGGAAAAGCTGTAACTCTCAGAACTTTCTCTCAAACAGTAACACAATTTTGGAGGCAATAATTACCCAGTAAACACGGCACGGCGCCGCATAATTAAGGTACTTGGGCCCATCCTATCAGAATTCCTCCAATTACACGCCTTAATGAAACAGAGCAGTGGCATTGTCGTGGAGCTGTCGCAATGCTACAATTATGATATTAACAATAGCACTTAAAACCAAGGGGTTACTCCAGTAAACACACGCGCTTATCTCACTGCTCCGACACTTGTCTTGGTGTAATTTTTCATTAAGAGGCACATTACGTTTGATGTGAATCGCTTTGCTCTCGCAAGCTCCTTCCCTTTTTTTTCCACTTTTCTCTCGCTCTCGTACAGCTTCCGATGAGGACAAAACAACAGTTGGCATTATTGAAAGGGTTCCCAATGTATCTAAGGCTTCCCAGGCATTTAAAATGGCCACGGAGCAGCCCAGCACGCCCTCAGGATGAAATGAATACACAAGCAGAGTCTGTTGTCATCTGGCATGGCCGCGCTAATTCAGGATGCAGTGTGCACCGACTTAAGGAGGGATAATGGTGTTTGCCACGTTCTCCTGTGACCGATAGGGTCAAGCTTCAGAAACAATAAAGTGAGTTTTGCTTTGGTCGACAAAATATTGTATAATGTCTCATTAAGCTGATTAGTATGCTGCCTAGTAACAGTGGTCATGTGCTATGACACATTATTAAAACAAGCAGCATTAGTATTAGCATGAGGTATATGTTTTCAAAAGGAAAAGTAGGGACAATTGAGCAGCAGATTTTGTACAGCACAGTCAACGTGAGTAATGGCTTCCTCCAGCTTTATTTAGAAACAAAATGCATTCACGTGATGTCTTCATCTTCTCTTTCTCTCTCTCTCTCTCTCTCTCTCTCTCTCACACACAGACACACACATGTACGCACACCTAAGGAAGACTAAGCTGAGCTAGGCCAGGGAACCCATACCTTCCGGTCATTAATAACCCTTTTAAATGGTGCAGATTGACCCAGTTTAACCCACAGGAGAGCAGCTACCTAATGACTCAGCATGGGAAGGCTACAGGCTGCTGACACACTACATCCCAGCTTTCTCTGAGGGCTGAGCCTCCTCTGGGTGGCACCTTCCCTGGAAGCATGTCTTCTACAGCCCCGTGCCTTGTAATTACAGTGCAGGACACAGGCACAACAGTTTTGTTCAAGTGCAAATAAAGTGGGTGATTTGTCCCCGCAGTCCTCCAGCCTGCAGTAACCAGCGCGGAGGGCGAGAGAGACAGAGGAAGTCCGTTAGCGCGCCAGTTCGGACAGACGCGAGCATCCCGGAGCCGCAAACACAAACGGCCCATTAAGGAGTCCAGGGCTCGCTCTGGAAGGCGGTGGGGGTGGGGCGCATATTTGCTGACACGCCAACTTTAAGGGTCATAATAAGAGCCCGCCTGTCCGTCCGCTATTTGCTCCGCCCACGCCGCGTCGGATGCCGGCTCTTATCGCTCCGGCGTGAATGAAACACCGCGGCGCCGTCCGATCTGTACCGCGCGCGCACCGTGGGTTGATGCTGAATGCCAGTACGCTTTGTCTCTGGCTACATCGACGAGGAATTTAAAGACAAAAAGAACACCACAGACCGGGTGAGAACAATGGACCGTGGGCATGTTTACGCGACTTGACATCTGGGTGTGTCCCGGCTATGTCGCTAAGCAATATCGAATTCCGATATTAAGCTAAATCAATATTAAGAAACTCGGAAGAGGTGAGAACTGCATTAGAAAGGGGGCAAGCATTAGTCTGCAAAGACAGTGAGATTAGACTCAAAAGAGCCAGTGAGATTAGACTCAAAAGAGCCAGTGAGATTAGACTCCGAAGAGCCAGTGAGATTAGACTCCGAAGAGCCGGTGAGATTATAACAAAGAGATAGGAAGGTTAGATTGAAGAGCCAGTGGTTACACCGAAGAGCCAGTGAGATTATAACAAAGATATAGGGAGTTTACATTGAAGAGCCAGTGAGTTTACATTGAAGAGTCAGTGAGGTTGCACTGAAGAGCCAGTGAGGTTGCACTGAAGAGCCAGTGAGGCTAGGCGGCTGATATTTAGCCTTAGGCCTGCGCCTTATGCCTTCGGAGCCTCTTTAGAAAGGGAGCCGTTAACACTGCTTTTACATGACAGCTTGAGCCTCGAGCAGTGGCCCCAGAATCAGATGAAGGCTGTGTGGAAGTGGCTGGCAGACACAAGGCCTTCTGCAATAGGAATCTATGATTTAAGCAAAGCTTGATGAGCTGCTGCTCATTTGGAGAGATAGCGGCGTGCCCTTTTCTCCAATTTGATTTCCTGTTTTATCTTTACCATATAACAAAGGCAGATAGACAAAGGAACAATGTGGAATGAACTGACGGATCCAGTTTGTTTTTGAACGTCCCCTTGCTGACGAGTATATGCAAATGAAGGGCATTAATATGCCTTCCTTGCTCCCGAATCATTCCTTTTTTTCTGATTAAAAAAGGACATTTCATATGGTAAAGGATGTGACACATACTTGCAAAGGCATACAAACTAATGCGTGTGCACATGCACACAGAAACACACATACACACACATGTAAACTATTTTACTCTCTCTCTTTCTCACACACACACACACACACACACACACACACACACACACACACACACACACACACACACACACACACACTAGCCTTTTAAAAGGCCATCAAAAAATTATACTGGGAATACTCTGAGAGGCATCACTATGGTACAATTATCTGCAACATGCATATGTTTCACAGTATAATCAGCAAATGCTCTATGCCAAGAGCCTTATCTCTAAAGAAACAAAGTAATTAAAGTCTAAATATTTCTGCTCTTAAACTCTGTCACACTGTCATAGTTAACACATATCTGATAATGGCCTCAGACGAAATTTTGCAGTACACAAAATACGAGTGGCAATTTGTCAAAATTGCATATCCGAAATGTATAAAGATAGATTATAATGATCAGTGAATGAACTGCATTAATTTATCTTTCCATTTTCTTTACCAATGACACTTTAATTAATTTTGCCTTTTTGTCATTTTTTTCCATTTATAGGGTTTTACTCTGTCTAATGACGATAGAAGTGCAAATGTGAAATATCAGCTCTGCAGTTTTGGCCTGTAAACTTTCTGTTTTTCCACTATGACCCAGATTTATGAATACACCACTAGCTCTTAAAATTACATACGCATCACATCTCTCACTCAGGGTCTGCTTAGTCATTTTGTACTAGCAACAAGCAACAACAGAATAACAAACAATATCAAACCTCTGATCTTTTGAGAAACGCGAGCTACAGGTCGCCCTGCATGCGAGCGTTTTGCAGATTACCTTTCCGTTTCTCCGGCGGTACGGCTACCTGCACGGCTCACCTGTTTGGACGACTGCCATTGAGGGGAGGCTCACAGACGCCGAGGCCGCTCCACCCACCAGCCCCCCCAAACCCCACCCCGCCTCCACCCGCCTCCTGTTCTGAAGTCCGGGATGCCCGTCAGGCCTCCGAGACCGTGTCTCCCGTGTCCCGCGACTGCCTGCCCGGCATCAGCTGCGAGCGGGCGGCGTGCTCGAAGGAACGCGAGGTCTGCCGCAGAGCAAAAGCCGCCACGACTTCCTCTGCTGGTGTGTTCTCACACGGCTGGCAGCGGCGTGCAACGCTACAGTCTGTGGTTAATATGCAGTCTCTTCAAGCAACAAGGCAAAACAACCGGATTCCTCTCTTATCTTCGCTCAACTTTCTGACGCTGCTTGCAAATCGCTCCTGCACCCCTATACCTTAATTAGAAAGTAAAACTTGACACCGTCTGATGGCTCCGTTTCAGGCCTGCATTTTATAGTGTGGATATTATTTCGTTTCTAGCGCCCACCAGCAGCTGTGTATAATGTGCCCAGACAACTTATATAATAACATTGTCCTTTGAGGATTATGCAAGGCAGATGTCATTTGTTTGCATTTAAGAGCTTCCAAGGACAATATGAGATAGCTGTGTGTCACTTTAACAAAGACCTCACAATGCTCGTGTTGTTACTGAGACTGCACTGACTCTGCTCAGCAAAGGTGTTGTGGAGATATTTAATCTGATTGTGGTTTTCGATACAATCTGCAGTATGCATTTACAAAGACGCAGGAATGTGCTTTGCTCTGTGTAAGAGAATGATCTGATTGCAAAAAAAAAAAAAAGTTTCATGGACAACCTAGCTTGCTTGCATTTAAAATACGTTAAGATGTACACGTCACGCTCAATAAAGAAATATTAAAGATTGAACTTTATGATCAAGTTCAGATGTGTTGGTACAGTCATGTCCTTGAGCTAAATTCTTGGCAGATCTCACAGATCAACACAGAGAGTGGAACTGGGGTTCAATACAACACAAACCACTGCAATTTAGCCGGTTGTGGAAAAAACGAATTTGAAAGTTTGACCCACCTCCCAAAAGGACATGATATACATCTATTTCTACATTTAACAGCATGTTTGTGATCTACATCAAAGATCAAACTTTGCGAGATGTTATTTAGGATTGCTTTCTTTAGTTATATATTTTACCTTTTATATTTTGAGTCACATATTTTGATATTAGAAATAACTGACAACCGTCATCTCACTTGAAACAAAATTCAAAGGGAACAAATGATGGGTAATTAGCAGCTTTGTTATTTTAGGCTCATATCGATCAACATCCATTGACTAATTACTATGCAGTGCCTCATTAATTAATTATGAAGGAGGTCATCGTTATTAATAAATCAATCATTATTTGCTCAGAGTGCAGAAGTCAGCCTTAGTTCCATCCGTTAATGACTTTGATGTTAAGAAATAAAAGGAGCTGAAGAGTAGGAAAATGGTTGCCATATGTTGCATATTTAATGTGTGGATATGGTCATGCATGCTATGTATTTATGAACGTATAAGCAGCAAGGCACGATAGCTAAATCATAAGCAGATCGTGGCTCAAATCCCACTGTGTGCACATATCAGTGACTCAGGCCCAATCTGTCTAACTCTCTCTCTCTCCCTCTGGCTCTCTCTCTCTCTCTCCATCTTTTTCACTGTTTAGTCTATTGCAGGTGGTCTTCAGAATGCTTCTAATTAATCCAATAAAACGTGCCTTGTTTTTCTTCCTCTCGATGCTCTTTGACTGAACTGGATTATTAGTGGCTGTAATGAGGCATTAAGGGAAGGTTCTCAGCACTGGAACTGAACAGAGTCAAACGGCAGGCACGCAGGCTACAAGAACAGAGCTATTTTCACTGCGACTCTTCACAAAATGGAGGTGGTATTCTTATTTGTGGTTAAAACAGAAGACAGTGTGTGACCTAATTATAGGATTATGGGTTGAAGCCTCTGTACATGCATACTGCAACAGTCGCACATATACTTGGGTTGAGTAGACTTGCTCTCCTTGCCTGACCCCTCCCCTATCCCTCACCCCCCCCCCCTCTCTCTCTGTATGTCTTTCTCTGTCTCACATAATATGTCATTGAAGAGGTCTTAAGAGAACTTTTCAACAGGTAGTTCAGCTTTCAGCTCATCTCTACAGATCAGTATGAGCCTACCAGAAGGAAGGAGAGAAAGAAGGAGGAGGAGGGGGGGGCTGCTCTTTCATCCCCATGTCAGATGGGCTTGTTGGGATGCCAGGAGAGGGAAGATCAATGGGGGACCAGAGAATTCCCACAGTTCATTGTCCTGCATCATGGCCGTCATCATCAACTTGGGCCGGCCAAATGCTCAAAGCCTCCTTTTATGCTAGCTATTCACAGTGTTATCCCGAAGTACAGCAGATGTATCATGTGTGTGTGTGTGTGTGTGTGTGTACGCGCGCACGTGCAGGCGTGTGTGCGTGTGGGCGGGTTGGTGTCGTACAATGGTATTCGCAGCAGTGTGTAGGGACTCCTGCCTGTAGATTTTACGCTGTGTGTGTAGGGAGGAAGATTAATAACTCTGGGCATTTGTTAAGCAGACAGCGAGCCGGAGAGGAGCAATCGCGGGGGTCTCGAAATGAAGATGTGTGGGGGGCCTCAAAAAGGTGTTTATCTCACATGCAGACATGTAATGAATACACATGTTTACTGTTTTCTCTGATTAATAGAAAAGAACCACCGGTTCACACTGAGCCTAATGGTAAGTTGTGCTTGTCCAAAAATAGCATGTGATTAACTCACTTAAACAGTGAAAAACCTGCGTGTACAGAATGACACGGCATGGCCAGAAAGGGTGGCAGCATCCAGAAAGAGACGCTCTCCTCACACCCAGCGGTCAGGCCACGAGGTCAGCGAGGCGCCGTTGTTCCGGCTCAGAGCGACCCATCAGGGAGCAGCCGCTGATAGTGACGGCCTTCCTGACCCTTACCCCAGCGGGCAGAGGGTTACAGCATGGTGCAAGGAGCCCAGGCAGGGTCTCTGCTGCTTTGGGGACGAGGTGAAAGCCCAGGCCAAACGGGCATCTACTAACTCTTCTATCAGCAGATTTAAGTGTGACTGGGTGAGTTTGTTGTGTGATGTCTTTTTGTTGTTTTTTTTAAGCAAAACATTGTATTTGGACCGGCTGTTCCCTCAGAGGTAGTTGCAAACAAAGCTTACCTTTTCCTGAAAACTTCAAATGTCAGTATAACCCCTGAATAAGTGAATATCAGAAATAATTGCTGTTTTCTTTTCGCTCACGCTGGTTCTGTTCGTATGAGTTTTGCATAATGACTTCAACAAGGGGTGTTGTTTTGACAGGTGGTGAAATCAAGTCAGGAGGAGAGGGAGACAAGGTTCAATTTAGTTTGTGAATCTTTTAATTGTTGCATGGCTAATTAAAATAAAAGCGTGTGTGTGTGTGTGTCTGTGTGTGTGTGTTTGTGTGTGAGAGAGAGAGAGATAGAGTCAAAGCCTCTTTAACTCATTATGCTATGTACCATGTGCACATGTACATACACTGAGCTCTACACGGAGTCTTTAGGAAGGTAGACTTAAATGTAACTGTCCAAGAGAACACAAGGGAGGAGAACACAAAGGTGGAGAACACAAGGGTGGAGAACACAAAGGTGGAGAACACAAGGGAGGAGAACACAAGCCCATGTCAGCGTTCTTTCCTTTCTAGCTCTTCACAACTGGAGTCTGAAGTTTGGAGTTTTCACAAAACAAATGTATGGCTAATTAGAGATACTCATTACGAAAGCTGAGTAATTATTTTACATCATGTCTGCGTTAATTGAACAATTCTTCAATGTCTTTTGAAAATATCTTCTTTTGTGTGTGTGTGTGTGTGTGTGTGTGTGTGTGTGTGTGTGTGTGTGTGTGTGTGTGTGTGTGTGTGTCAGTCTTTCCTTTAGACGAGACAAGGCCATAAACAGGTAGAACAGCCTTATGCTCTTGAATGAAAAAGGACTTCTGTCATGGCAAATGGACTTTTTAAATATTGAACCGCGGCATGTCTTTTTAATACGGGTGAAGTTAAATATCCTTTATGCTGTCACACTGATAAACTCCCCAGCTAATCTGAGAGAAAGTTTCACTTCTGAGAGAGAAGCACTCTATCAAGGCAGTTATGCAACTGCTCTGGGTTTGTCCATAAAGCTTTTAAAAGGCAGACCGTGCACATCCTGTTTAAGAAAAGCCAGTAATCTTATCAAAGCCATCAGGAAGTCAGACATAAGTGGAAATGCTCACAATTCTTTGCATACGTTACAATATCTTTTTTTTTTCTTAACTGCCATTGTTTTCAGCTGTGAGTGGCACTGTAGGAGTGTCAGAATGCTGTCTTTCTCTTCTCCGTGCAGTTCAAAGTTAGTCATAACATTTGAATCTGTCAGTCACTGCTAAGTATTCAAAGAGCGGAGTGGTGGGTGTATTAAAAAAAGAGAAAAAGAGAGAGAAGTGCATTCCTTATTGGGAGAGTGTGTGGGTAACGGGCACTCTGGAGAGAGGGTGGAGGACCTGAGGGAGAGCAGGTCCCATGTTTATTTATCAGGCTTTGTCGGAAATGGGGTGGTCGCTGCCCCTCGCGGGGGTGGAGTACCGTTTGGGGGTGGGTGGGGGAGAAACTTTGCACTAATATACAAGAACAATATAAAAAAATGGATGGATAGCAGCACTGCAGTGGCGTGTGGACTCTGTTCCAGCAGAGGTTAAAGAAAAGAGAGCAGGAACCGCACCTGGCCAGGTGAACCAGGCTGAGGGAGAGGATGAACTTTCACTTGGGCATGTTCCACTCATCCTGTCCAGCCCACCTGCAGCCTTTCACACCTGATCTCACGCTTTTGAGGGGGGGTCAGAATGCTGGAATCCAGACATCTCTCCTCACTCCTCTCAATCTCTCTGTCTCTTTCTTTCTCTTTCCTTCCACTTTTTGATCACTTTGTGCCCTCTCTGACCTTGAACACGATAATATACTCATCCTCTCCCAGAGGCCACTGATACAGCTGCTGTTGACAGCAACATGGAACCGGAGAGACGAGGGAAAAGACAGGAAAAGAAGAAAGACAGAAGTAAACCAGGGAAGAGAAAAAAAGAAAGAAAGAAATTAAGAAAGGGGTGATAGTTCCTTTACCGAAGGAAGCCGCACATGTGAAACGACTCTGTGTATCACGCTCAGTGAGCCGGCAGCAGGAGGGGGAGGAGCCTGTGAGGAGAGGCGCACCCCTGAGCATGTGCTAAAGGATTACACATCCTCCCCTCATCTGTTTCAGCTGGTTCTCGGCTGCCATGTTAACATGTTGTGTGTTACCATGGCTGCCGCCCGCCCGCTAACACATTCGGCAGCACTGATCCCCACATGAGCAGCGCCGGAGAGGTCACGACCCCTGTGTACACACACCCTCCGTCTGAAGCTACCCAGCAGCTGGGAGAGTGGAGGGGGTGGGGGGTGGATTTTATAGTCTGTTTATACGGCTCACGTAGACGTTAATTACAGCAAAGCCGCCGTAAATTCGCCGCTAGTTTGGACCGAGGAGCAGAAAAACCAGAAGCTATCGGTTAATATGTATAATGGCTACAAGAACGTTTCACACAGCCCAGCTGAGAAAACCTCCATCATTGCAAACGGAAAGCGAGCATGTATGGCATCGTGCCGGTCCTGCCGTGCCACTCTTCATCCCGCACTGGATCGTGGGTAAGGGTTAGCTGTCCAGGCGAAGGCGTACGAGCACAGACGACTCCGGCGCTATCTGTGCTAACCGTCTGTCTGAGACACTTCACCAAGGCCCCTCTCCCTCTCACCTCTCACAGTTGCTTACACACACAACCACACACACACACACACACACACGCACGCACACACACACACACTTTACCAGCCCTAGGGGCCTGACACTGCACCCTGCCGACATCATCTCCGTAGGTAGAGAGGCTTAATCTTTCTCACCCTCCGCCATTTCAGAAGACCCTGGTTCTTGTTTGCTCCCCCCTCCTCCTCCTTCTTCTCCATCTCTCCTTCTCCCCTCCCTCTCTCCCCTCCCTCCCTCTCTCCCTCTCCATATTTTCTCTCCTGCATCTGATTAAGTTAACAATGTGCCGTTATTTGCATGCTGATTTGGCTAGGTCCCTCTCCTCTCTGCTCACTCTCACAAACACAGGGGCTGGATCGCAGTAATGCGATAGCACAGCCAGCCCGCCAGCCGGCCAGCCCGCCAGCCGACGCAATCTCTCCACCCCCTTCAAACCCAGGTGTGCGCCATCCACTTCCCCCCTTAATTCCCTCCCTGCTCATATTTTACTTGTCTTTACCCCCCCCCCCTCCCTCCTCCCAATCCTACAGAGTCACATAAAGGTTGTATTCTAATCAAATCTGGTTGCAAAAAAACAAGGGGGGAGGGTGAATTGCTGTCCTTTTTTTTTATTAATTATAGACCACGACTGAGGCGAATGTATTCTGAAAGCATCTTCAAAATAGGTCGGCATACAGTTTTCTATTCTTACCGCATTTAAATGTCAACATGGTGCAAAGCTCTACAAATTAGTTCAGGCAGACTTCAACCCCCATTTAACATTTAGAGCTCCATTCCATAAGCCCCCGATGTGTGATTCAAATCAGTTTACACACACATAGAAAAAGAGAGAGGAGCGTCTTTCAAACTTCTCATTTCAATACTGATATTCTTGCCAACCTTTGCCAAGTAATACACTGTTAGGGAAATAAGGCAACGAAAACAACGGTTGACTTTCATGAGTGATACGTCTGCCGCCGAGCTTGTGCAAGACCTGAGAATTTCTGCCTCATCACACGTAACCGTTGAAGAGCGCAATTTTTCTGAGCGCCATGGTCAGTCTTGTTTTACACTCATTGAGAGGCAGATTCAGATAGTGATGTCCATATAAACTCGAAGGGTCGTTTGAAATGCAACCTATGCTAAATCCTTCTGGAATCTCGTATGTGAATAGAGGCGTCTGCAAAAGAGCTGTTTATGACGTACTTTTGTTTGCTTGATGGTTGATTAGTTTTGTTTGCTATATTGTTTATTTTTCTATAGGAATTACCTAAAATGTTCAATAAAGGAACAAAATGTTGAGAACACTGGAAAGCAAGAACTGACTAGATCTAACCTGGATACTGTTAACAGTATAAATGTAAAAAAAACTTAAATTAAGACATTTTTAGCATTCACCTTAAAAGCTGAAGCATCATTTAGTAATAATAAAAAACAGTGACTTTTACTGTAAGGAACTTCACCAAAAATGAAATCATTAAGTCATCACTGTAATAACTGCATTAATGTCTGATATCTGATATTTTTCTCGCCTCGTGTCTATTCAGCCAGTAGGGTTTTTCCTCAGCACAGTTCTATGTATGTCAGATTTCTCAGCCCGGCAGCCCACAGTGAACTCAGCCAGCCATCCAGTGAGTCAGCGTTACAGGGCGAAGGGGCCCACTCCCCCTGGGGGAGGCTTTCACACCTCCAGCAGTCCGGCGACGGCAGGCGCACCAGCTAAGCGGCGACCCCGTGAAGCCGCATCCAGACACTTCCTGGAGGAGCGCGGGGCTTGGCGTGCGTGGATAGGGTGTGCTCCTCACGCCTCATTACACGCACGCTCCCTATCTGAGACCCTCAGTCGCCGGCAGCGGGGCGGAAACGGCCCCTACCGCCTCTCCTGCAGGCTCGTAAATCCACCTCTCCACCAGAGACTGCCGGCTCGGGATGGGAGAGGGAGAGAGGCACAGGCAGGCTGTCGCTCTAGCACGCTAGCACCCCCCCCCACACACACACACACACACACACACACACACCACCACCACCACCCTACAGCTACGGGGCTTTCTAGGACCCGGGAACTTTTAGGCCGGGTTTGGCGAATGCGTCTCCGAAAGGTTTTGCTTCAAAGCAAGAGCCGTGCGCCTTTGAACCGTCAGCTTACATCCAAAGCCCTTCATCCTCGCCAGTTAGCCTCCTCTCGAACAGCAATGCCCAACTCCACTGACATCAAACAAAGCTCTGACTGCGTTCAACGAGAAGCATCTCTCAAACTCTTCTGGACCCAATCGTTACCCTTCTACCTCAAACTATTCAACTTTGGTTACTCCACAGCTCAATCCCCAAGAATTTATATATATATATATATATATATATATATATATATATATATATATATATATATATATAACAGGGACCCAATGCAAATCACCTCTGTGACTCATGTCAGAGTAGGCCCCTTTAAATGAGCTAATGAAGCCATTCCCTGGCCGCATGCTCTGGGTGTGTCTAATACGGCCGTGCCCAAATGTCAAAAGAGTTATATATCCCTTTATGCACAGACAGGGCCAGAGGGGTTTAATTGACTATGGTGTAAAGTGAGTTGGAGACAGGCATAAGAGCAAGATGAAGATGAATACCATCCATTATCGGACAAACAGAGCCCGGTGGCGCGCCTTAAATTGGCAGGGAGCGAAGATTCCCCAAAGTTAAAGCACATTTGTCCGCGGAGTAATTATCTGAGTGAACTTTCCGTGGCATTGTCTCAAAATTATGCTGGGTGGGGAGGTCTAATGTGTGTGAGCGGTGAAGCTCCGGGAATGGAAGTGCGTGTGTGTGTGTCTGCTGTGCGCATGTAAGGATTCTTCCTGTGAGCAAGTGACTGTGCATGTGTGTGTGTGTGTGTGCATGTGTGTGTGTGTGTGTGTGTGTGTGTGTGTGTGTGTGTGTGTGTGTGTGTGTGTGTATGTGTGTGTGTGTGTCTTCACCTGTGCTGCAGCAGGCTGTGCATACCTGAACACCCACGGGTAGATGGTCAGGCCCACCATCAAACTGCTGCCGCATGGCCTTGTCCTTCAAACTTGTGAATGGTCCCTCTTTCTTTGCCCCCCTCACTCCTCCACCCTGCCTCCACCCTGCCTCCGCCCTGCCTCCGCCCTGCCTCCACCCAGCCTCCACCCAGCCTCCACCCAGCCTCCACCCTGCCTCCGCCTTGCCTCCGCCCTGCCTCCGCCCAGCCCCGCAGCCAAAACGCGTGCCACCAGCCCGGCTCTTGGAGCGCTGCTCTGTGCCGACTGGCTGGTGACTTCCGAAACACATCCGTGGGAGGAGAGGGAGAGGGAGAGGGAGAGAGAGAGGGAGGCCTCTCTCTCCCGCCGCACTCATTTACCAATTATTTGGAGCTCCTGCCGACAGGTATATGCCACACTAGCGTACCCCCCCCCGACCCTACCCAGCCACCCTCTTTCCTCTCGGTGCACGTCCCACCTCTCCTCCGCTATGAAAGGAGGCATCGCCGCGCGATCCAAACGGGAGAGGGGGAACGAGACGAGGGACCGTCGTCTCCGCGCACCCCTCCTAAAAAACTCCCCATTCTTTGATTTTTTTCCCCCCAAACGGTTGCCCACGCAGACGCCGGGACGCGCTCCGTCAATCCGCCCGCGTGAGAGGGAGTGGAGGGGAGCGCTAGCGAGCTGACACACGGGTCCAGAATGAAAACTGGCGCGCGGTAATGACTCGTTAAAGACCCGAACAGGATCTTCCGCCAGTGGGGCCTCGTGAGGTCTGTCACGTCACGGTCGTGAGAATACGGAGAGGTATGTTTTGGAGAAACAAAGCTAGGCGCACACCTGAAGCGTCGCAAACCCGAGCCGCTTTTACGCAGCGTGTCAAGACTGCGCTGCCGTGGTGACACACGGAAAGGCAGATGGGTGGAAGACTGTCGAGTCGCTTTGTTGCTGATGTAAATAAGCTGTCTCCTCTATAACCAGGAATTCTAAAACAAGGGTAATTCAATTACTGTGTGTATGTGTGTGTGTCTGTGTTTGTGTGCACACATGTGTTTTTGTGTGTGTGGGTATGTGTCAAGTGTGTGTGTGTGTGTGTGTGTGTGTGTGTGTGTGTGTGTGTGTGAACTGCGTGTGTTTGTGTGTTCCTAAAAAGCCATAAAACACAACCAACACCGTACAAACTGTCTGCAGGCCGTCCTGTGAAGTACTGCAGACTCTGGGAAGTAAGAGGCAGCAAGACAGAGAGTGAGAGGGAGAAAGAGAAAGAGAGAGAGATAGGGAGAGAAAGAGGGGTGAGAGGGAGAGAGACAGGAGGAGAAGGAGACAGGGGGAGAGAGGGAAGGAGAGAGAGAAGGAGAGGAGACGGGGAGAGAGAGAGATAGGGAGAGAGACAGGGAGAGAAGGAGACAGGGGGAGAGAGGGAAGGAGAGAGAGAAGGAGAGGAGATGGGGAGAGAGAGAGATAGGGAGAGAGACAGGGAGAGAAGGAGACAGGGGGAGAGAGGGAAGGAGAGAGAGAAGGAGAGGAGATGGGGAGAGAGAGAGATAGGGAGAGAGACAGGGAGAGAAGGAGGTAGAGAGAGGCTAACTACTGTTCACTGTTCATTTTTGCAGATTGATGGTTAGATAAGTGACTCAGGGTGATTTAGAACACTTCACACAAAAGGTTAAAACTGGAAAGGCTACAGAGCAACATTTTGTGCCTTACTAAACAAGTTCACTTCTCTAATGACTTCAGTATGTTTCAATAATATGACATGAGGCCAGTTAATCTGTCATTTTGTAACAACTCGGTGGACTGAATGGTCACCGACAAACAGCTTAAAAACATAGATATGGATAATCATTAATTTTTTTAGCTTTAGGTGGGGGGGTATGCTGAACTCTTGAACTGTGAATCCTGCTTCACAGGTGGTAGTGCTCAGCCTGCAATCAGACGTGGTGTAATTTTGTAAGCTTTACTACAGGCGGGGGGTGGTGTTGGGTGGTGTAGGGGAGGGGGCATATTGTGTCTCTGCGCTCTGGAACCTGGACATGGTTCTAATCCCATCGGGCCGCCAGTGCCCCGCCCCGCTGCCGCGAGATGGTATCAGCGCCGCGCGCGAGCCGCCTCTCATTGAAAAAAGGTCCTGCAGCATGTCTAAACCTCTCCTTGCAACTCTGCCGCATGTTGTGTCTGCACACTGAATCGGATCCCTAAGAGGCTTACGAGCATGTGTGCATGTCTGAGTGTACGCGTCTGTGTGTGTGTGTGTGTGTGTGTGTGTGTGTGTGTGTGTGTGTGTGTGTCTTCCTTACAGCTAAAAGAGAGGTAGATTATGATTGGACAGGAAAAAGAAGGTATTAAGCACCTTTACTGGGTTTTAATTACATGAAGTCCACCTCTGTAGCAGAGCACTATAAATACACCAGCACCATTCCCCTGTGGCAGTGAAGTTAGCAAGCCCTAAAGCAACTCATACCTCAGCTCTAAGAGAATGCACACACACACACACACACACACACACACACACACACGCACGCATGTGCCCTCTCTCCGCTCTCTGCTTCTCTCTCTCCCTCTTTCTTTCTATCTCTCTCTCTCTCCCTTTCTCTCTCTCTCTCTCTCTCACACACACACACACGTGCCCTCTCTCCTCTCTGCTTCTCTCTCTCCCTCTTTCTATCTCTCTCCCTCTCTCTCTCTCTCTCTCTCTCACTCTCTCTCTCTCTCACACACACACACACACACACAAACCCACACACGCAAGAACCTGCACTATATCACCGAAAATTGGGACAAGCCATACGTCCTCTCTGTGTATTTTGGGATCTCAGTCTAATTCGACTGTATAATACTACAAAAAAAAAGTTATTTAAAAAAATAGAAGCAAAGAAGAATCAAATTTGAAAAGAGAGAGAGAAAGAGTGAAGAAGTCCTGTGGGAATATGAGATGAATCCAGGTCTTAGGGGTGTTCCGCAGAGTAAAATAAGGTTGAACCTCAGTAGTATCAACATTCAGGGCAACACGGCAATAAAGCAAGAAATGTGACAGTGAAAATGATCTGTAATTAGGACAAACAGCACTAAAAGCAAGTTCAAAGATAATTGTTTTCGGAGGGGTGTGTGCTTGACTAAGAGGATTCCCAGGGTGGCCAGTTTGTGTGCGAGGAAGAGTGAGTGAGGGTGAGAGAGAAAAGAGAGGGAAGAGAAAAGTGTGTGTGAGAGAGAAAGGGGGGAGGACGAAGGAATGAAGAAGAAATGAAAAAGATGAAGGCCATTGAAAGAATTGGAGAGGGGGGGAGAGAATGCTCAAGAGCGGAGTGAAAGAGAGGCCTGCTCGGAGAGGAGAGTCGTGAACGTGAGCTCAGCTTTTGGAATTAAGCACAAACAAATAAATAAATAATAGCAAAGGGAAGGGAACAAAGACGCCCTAGTGAACGTGGACCAATCCATCATAAGACCAACCACGAAATAACAACAAGTGTCCACCACAGCCTTATCCTCTCAAACGTCCCCCCGACAAAGGACACCATTGTTGCACTCTGCCACAATGCTAACTGCTCTGATAGAGTCTGTTTGCTAAAGAAAAAGCACCATAATGCATTGCGGGGGGGGAGGGGGGTGTAGTACTAACCACTTTATGAATTATGTTTTGGTCTTCAAGTTCATGAAATGAGGCCCAAGCTTTAAACATGACCTAAGGTGAAAGGTCATGCCACAGGAAAGAAGCCCTCCCAGCAAAACAACTGACAAAGTTAACACTTTGTGTCAGTCGGTGTGTAGGTTGTGTATCGTTATTTCATTTCGCTCACGAGAGGGAGGTATACAGCCAAAAGTAAAAAATGTCCCTCTAATCATTTGCAAAGAACACATAGTTTGCTATTACAGTTAAAGAATGACTGACGGTCTTAGAGGGATAAAAACAAACATAATAAAATCCTGCAAAAACATTCCAGATCTATCCCCATTTCCACCTGGCTGACCAAAAAACATACACCGTCTTTATTGCCCCCCCGTCTCGGATTAAGTCACTCTTGGCACATGTGAAACATAAGCATAATTATGTTTGAACGGACTCTGACAGGACCTAAAAATACAGGCGATAGCTGAGGGATGAGCAGGCCGAGAAGCAGGACGGTCTGAGCGTCCTTCAGCTCGTGGGTTTGCTCCACTGTCCTACACTTGCCAGTAATGGATATATGAATTAAAAGCCCATTGTCCTCGAAAATCTCCCACTATATTTAGCCCTTTTTTTTATTTGATGTGCTATCTTTACCAAGTCAGTAAACCTGATGCCAGGCTGGGGGTTGCATGTCTTTGTGTGTGTGTGTGTGTGTGTGTGTGTGTGTGTGTGTCTGCTTCTACTTGAGCATGTATGAAGAAATAAATAAATAAAGTAAAACAGAAAAACAAAAACAGTTCAGGCGTGCAATTTTTGCAATTAAAAAAGACACAAAAATAATTATTCCACAGCGCACTTCGGCGACATATTCTGAATCGACGATGCACGGATCACGTGTTTAATAAAAAGGTTAATCAGTTGTTAATCAGAGGATTAATAACTTGATATTTTCTTTACAAAGCCATTAATATTATGCCATAAATATTTAATGGTGATGGGTGTGTTTTTAGGGTGGGGATGAGGGGGAAAGATCACTAGAACGAGAACTACACAGGCTCATGTGCATTAATCATGCTTTGTTAAAGTCAAATAAATTCATTCATGTTTATTAATACAACCTCGAAGACAACAATACTTTTTACATTATTTCAAAAGTTATTAATAAGCTATTTATCAGCAGTGTCACCACAGGCCAGCGGAGGTTAGAGGCAGGGTACACGACCCCTAGCCCTGAGGCCAGAGTGGGTTTGGTCTGAGGACGTGATAGAAGGTCTCCGAGGAGGGCTCTGTGTTCCCTGACTCACGGAAACGCACTCCCCTGTAGATCTGGACAGGGGGGAAACCAGAGTGAGCTTTGGGCAGAGATTTTCTGTCCCTCTCTTAACAAATTACCCTGCCGATTTGCTAATCAAAGCAAAACCAATATTGCTTTTCCTGCGCTCCATTTATTCGAATGAGCGTACTATGTTCCCGAAATACTCGCTGCTCCCAGTTCACATGTAATTAAATTGTGCCTTTAGTGAAAACATGCAGTGGTACTCCAATTAGTTCTGTTTTTGTCATTTGAAAAGAAAAGATAAGCAAAGGAAAGAAAAGAAAAGAAAAGAAAAAAAAAATCACAGGCCCGTCCATGGTTCTGTGGTGTCCCCGGAATGATGGCGTCCTGTCCTGAGAGGGGGCTTCGCTGTTATCACCTCAGCTGAGTGTCAGACCTATAAGGTTTTTGATGACGGATAATGTGCACGCTCACACACGGTGGGTCAGAACTCTCCTTCTACTGTCAGTCTACGTGCACATGACAGTGGGCGAGTAGCGTGGTGTGTTTTCAAGAGCTGATAAAACATGCTATGTGTAAGAAGGTCTAGAGTGTCAAATCTGTGACACACCAAACTGTACTTGTGAACTTCGAAAAGCGTTTTACCAGTGTTTCACTACTTTAAACCCACAGGGAGGTTAAATGAACCCAATATTAGGGCTATAATGTTCCCAAACAACTAATTCAAAGTATGCCATAACACACACATGCAGACATTTTTTTTTTTTGGTTTGTTAAAGCATGCACTGATGACAATAAGTAGGTATGGCAATTTAAGAATGAAATCAAGCATCAGTTAGAGCTTTATAATTCTGAGATCTAAAGATGCAATACAACTGTAAAGAGTCAGGGAGGCATTTCTTCATTCTTCCTTTATCTCATGTGCTCTCTCTCTCTCTCTTTCTATCTGCTTTCATTTCTTTCTCCTTTAGCTTTACTATTCATTGTAGACTTCACAAAGAAATGAAATTGCATTAATGAGTCTCTTAGGCCAGTATTTAAGAAGTCATCACTGAATTGACTTGCTAAATTGCTTATTTTCAGTCAAACTTAGCTTGTGCTTTTATTGAATAACAGAATGGATTTCTTGCTATATGCTATCCATCTACCTGTCGATGTGTCCAGTCACACCTTCAGCGAACTGGGCACTGGGCCATAGCTTGATGTGCATATTATGCATGTTTGTGCACCTATAATGGGGATCAATTGAGTTCGGGCTGTTAGAAACTCATAAACCTGTATGCCTGGGGGCGTTGCTGAATAATTGTAAAATAAAATGCTTGCTTTTGCTGTGGTCAGTGTTTGTCTCAGTATTCGGGGGACTTTAGGACACCAGCAACTCGGACAAGCGCGTCCCGGTGACACGCCGCGACCCCCGAGACAACACGTCTGGGAAAGGCGCCGGGGTGAATGGAAACGTCTCCGTCACCATCCGCGTGTCGCCTCCGATCACGGAACCCGAACATCCAGGCAAGGGATGAAGAGGGGCAGCAGGAGGAGGAGGAGGAGGAGGAGGAGGAGGAGGAGGAGGAGGAGGAGGGCGACAGCGCGGTCTGGAGGAGAAACACCCCGGACGACGCGCAGGCAGAGAGCGGGGGTCCGCGGCCCCGAGACCGCTTCAACCACAAGGCTTCATCACGGGCCCAAAGCGCGTAACTTTTAAAACCCGAAAATCAAATATTAAAAATGACAGGCGGTGTAAGTGTAGCGAGCGAGCCGGGGTCACGGAGGGAGGAGGCGCAGGCGGCTTGTCAGCCACTATCTGTCAGAGTGAATTAGAAACAATCAGGGGCGAGTGAAAGGGAAGGTGATTGTTATTAAGCAGCGGCACTGCGAGCGAGCTCACCCAGATGTGGCTATGCATATAAAAGAACAGGAAGCCAGCAGTTTAATTCAGGAAGCGGCAGCGAACACGGCTGCCACAAAGGAGGAAGGGGGTGGGGGGGCGAGGGGGGGGACGGGGACGAAAGAAGCCCTTTGTCGCTAATAAGCTGGAAGTTACTTTGATAACAGGCAAGGGTTAGGCTCGGGAATAAAGCCACTCTCTCCCTCTCTCTTTCTCTCTCTGTCTCTCTCTCTCATTTCTTCTTTTTTTTTCATTCACCTCCTCAATTCGTATTTCGCACCAGCCAGTCAATATCTGGAGGGAAAAATAATAGGAGTGGAGAAATCACGGGTGATATGTAGATAAGTTGACCTTAACATGGAGGAGAGGAAGAGACAGTCAGGTCCATATATCAATTACGCTACTGCTGTCACCCACAGATGACGGGGGAGAGGGGTTTTTCTGTCACTTAAGAGTCTCTCTCTCTCTCTAACCAAACCTGCTATCTGTCAGGGGCTTATGGAAGCCCCTCTGAGGCAGCCATCACGGCCGCAGATTGTCGTCAGGGGCGACGGGGTGGCGGAAGGGGGGATGTGTACAATATGTTTTTCAAAGAGAGCAGGGGGGTGGGGAGGTGGCTCGATTTGAATGATAAGGAGAGACGCTAATCTGCTCGGATAAGGCCTCAAAGGCATATCCACTCCAACACTCCAGCAGTCCTGCCACGAGAGGAAACTGCGCCCATGTTAAAGCTCTCTGTATCACGCACACAGACACACACACACACACACACACACACATTCACACAAACGTTAAGGGGACTCCATCACACGTACAAACACGGGGACTGCATACATGCTGAATTATACAGGTATACCTCTATACAACACGTTCACACAAACAGATTGCTGTCAAATTCTCCCCCTCAGATGCAGATGAGAGGAGTTGGGGGACAGCGTCTTTGCTGGGACGGGGAGTTTAAATGTACTCGGGCAGTTTCAGTGTCCATGGTCTCCTTGGTGGCTGTAGAGGTCTTGGGGGAGAACATTATGTCCCCTCAGTCCTGTCCTCTCTCCCTGTCCCAAACCACTGCTAACTTTCCCAAACTAACAAAAATGAAGCATGTTTTGATTATTTTGAGAAGTCTCTCTGCCACTCTTTTTGTCCATATCTTAAAAAAGGTTTTAAATGGCTATAGTGTGTTGATATTCTCCATATTTCTCTGTAGTCTGAGATTTCTGTGGAAATTATCTGTGCTGTCATTTTTTTTGTCCTGATCCTGTGTGTAATGGCTGAAACTGTTAAATAAAAGCCATTTTCCCCTTTAGAGATGGAGTCACAGGCAACACACTTACAAGTGTGTCTCTCCTCTCCCCAGTCTTTAAGGACCGAGAAACTGTGTGCAGAAGGCTAGGGTGTTAAACATTCTACTGCTAAATATTACCCAAGGGGATAGCAGTGTACGTATATATATATAACACCAGAAAACAGGGGAAAGGGAGGTGTGGGAGAGAGGAAGAAAAGAAGAAAATGTCAGAAAGAGTGAACAAGTGAGATGTGCACTGGGAGAAGGAATAGAGAGAGTGAGAGAGCGAGTGAGAGAAAGGGAGAGAGAGAGGGGGGGAGAGAGAGTGAGTGAATGAGGGAGAGGGAGGAATAGAGAGGGAGAGAGAGGGAATGGATAGTTGGAAAAAGCAACAGCAGATAGAGGAGAAAGAAGGAGAGAAGGATGAAGAGAGAGACAGAGACTAGAAGCTTGATATATACTCGATATGGGTAAGGGGAAAGAAAGAGAGACAGAGAGAGAGAGGAAGAGAGAGAGAGAGAGAGAGAGAGAGGGAAGAGAGAGAGTCCTCTCCTCTCAGGACATGTCTTAGATTTCAGTGTGATTAGATAGTGAGGGATAGGAAGATGTTCTGAGGGAGCATTAGTAATTAATCACTGGAGAAGCTGGGATTTCCATTCTCACTGTCTGCCCTGTGTAGCTCTCTCTCTTTACACACACATGCATGCTCAAAACACCCCCCACCCCCCCACGCACACACACACACACACACACACACACACACACACACACACACACACACACACACACACACCAACCTCCACACTTCACCCTGGTCCTCAACAATGCAAAAAAGAGCTAAACAATAACAGTGAAGGGGGAAAAAAAATCTCCAGACAAGAAAACCACAGCGCGCGAGAGGAACCTTAAGCACAGGCTTAAGCAGCAAATCATTTCCTTTGTGCAGTGTGCTAATTATTACGGCACCATAATGAGCTCCAGTCTCCGAGCATTACCACGTATCATTACGAAGGAAAGGCTGACCATAAAACGCGAATGGCCTTCCCTTCCCGCTCACCCCATACCCTGCCGCAATCTTCCTGAGGGTTCTTATTTATTTATTTCCCCCCCCCCCACCCTCCACCCCACCCCCCCCCCCCCCTTCTCCTCACACTATGAATAAATTTAGTCTGTCCCGGACATGAAAATGTCAAATACCTAAAATACACCTAGGCTAAATAGCGTATTAATTTTTAATGCTCGCTCATCCTATGCTGCTATTCTCATATCTGCCCCTGTCTGCCAACAGCTGTTGCAGTCTCCCTCTTAGGGAATTTATCATCCATCTAAAGGAATAAGGCAGTATTGTTCTGGAGAGGAGGAGAAGTGGGGCTTTTATTCAAGGATTTTTACATACTTTTTCATCCTATGTCTCCTTTATCAATCATGTCCCAACACCTCCAGAATGAAACAAAAGGTTTAAATTGTTAATGTACATTTTTACGTATTTTATTTTCTGGCATTTGCATCGCCTCCTCTTCTCGGAGGTCCTAACGTTGACGTGTTCTAATACCTTTAAATATATAAAGGTATTCGCATTAAAAAATTCATAGTGGCCATGATGAAGCCTTACCTCTGAAGCAGAGCTGTTGAATGACTGTATGGTAAGGCAGGTGATTTAGCGCAAGGCTTTATATGTCATTTATACGTACTTCTTTGGGAGCCGTGTGACGGATAAAGATTACAACCGCCCAGTGCTGAATGTGCCAGGCTAAATGTACTTAGAAACATGAGGGAGGGATCCGTCCCGAGGATCAGTTAAACGTTCGGCGACGACTGTTCTGAGACCTGTGTGAGGGTGTCATTCGACATTTGACTTGAGATGCTGTGTGGGGATGTGAATCTGGTCTAGGGCCTGTGTGTAACTGCAGGTAACTAATATGAGGACGTTTGCTCTACGGCGTGCGAGGGTGCTGTTGGATTTGCTGCCGTGATGTTGGATGCTGACGGGCGGCAACACGAGGGGTGTGGCCTGTGGACTCTTACCTGATCACTCTAACTGCATACTGGTCTGGGGTCAGGGTGAAGAGACTAGGGTTGCCCCTGTCACCTGTCTGTGAGGTGCACCTTGATGACCGGAGGGATGTCTTGATTCTGTCAGAGATAGAGAGAGAGAGAGAGAGAGAGAGAGAGAGAGGGAGGGAGAGAAAGAGGGAGAGAGAGAGGGGAGAAGATGTCAAGCCAAATGTAACAAATTCACTGAATCATGGGCGGAGGCGCAGAGGTCAAGGAAAAGCAGCGGGAAAAGGTTAAAGATGAAATCAAAGCCGTGCCTCGGAGCCGCACTGAAAATCTATCTGCGCACGAGGCCGGCCCTGCCGCGCGCCACAGACACGGAGCTAAAGACTGCACGGCACTCTGGGATCTTTCATTTCCAGCCGATCAATACCAGCTTATATTTATCAGGATTCCACGCAGCTGCCACATCTGACAACCTCCACTTCATTTTCTCACTCCTCCCGCTCCCTCTCTCTCTCCCTCTCTCCTCTCTCTCCTCTCCCTCACTACCTCTCTCTCTCTCTTTCTCTCCGTCCTTCTCCTCCAAGGCCTCGTGCTAAATCGGAACTCATCAGCTATAAAAGTGAAGACAGGGTCCTACGACCGATGTTTCCCGACACGCTTTTTTTGCCGTCGTGCCCTGCCATGACACCGAGCTAAAGGAGCGCGCGGTTAGTCGTTAGCGCTCGGCCTCCCGAGGCCCCGTGTTTTACGTCACTGCACTGAAACCTGCCAAAAAGGGGGGGGGGGGGGGGGGGGGGGGGGGGGGGGAATAATCGTAAACCTTGTAAACTTTACAGCGTTTCTGTTCTGGCGTGTGCTCTTCAAAAACAGTGGCACGTTTCGAACGCGAAACTCTACGGCACGCAGAGAAGCGGGAGAGTGTCAGAGAAGTGCAGGAGGGCAAGTTAAAATAGCTTCAATCTCTAATCATCTGTACAACAATATTTGCTGTGAGGCATTTTAAATAGATTATCGCTGGTCCATCTGTGTCATCATTGATTTATAAGGCATTAAGCTGCTTTCCAAAGGCAGCGGCCTCTTCCTTCTCCACTGGAGCTGGAGGATTCAGCGCTCAAATCAGGGCCAGCCACAGCTGAACATGCTGCAAACCCAAGCACTGAGCGCAGAGA
>NC_135211.1:13664739-13742239 GCF_052324685.1 Brachyhypopomus gauderio | reverse complement strand
GAGAAAGAAAGAGAGAGAGATGAGGGCAGGAGAGAGAGAGTGAGAGAGAGAGGGGAGAGGAGGGGGATAGAGAGAGAGAGAGAAAGAGAGAGAGATGGCATAAGCAGGTCAGCTGCTAGCCACATGCTTTCTGCTGTTCCTTCTCTCCTCCTTTAGCTGCGCAGGGCCCAAACCCAGCAGGAAGTGCAGCACTGAGAATATCACTGCAGGCTGGGACCGGGCGTCTCAGCTGTCGCTACGTACGACCCTCTTACAGGAACTTTTACATGGGCCCAACGAGGGCCTGTTCGCCAACGATCACATGACCACCCTCAGCCATCGACACAAAGTACAAGGCCTTTTTATTCTATTGATTTAGGGTCTTTTTGTGCATGTGTGGTGACAGCCGGTGCTACCCCGGGATCAGAATAGCCCCCTCTCTCTAAACTGAGAGCGTTGCATTAAAGTCTTCCACATTTGCGAAATTGCAAACAGATGCAACTCAAGTACCAGCAAATAATCTGCCAAGACCAATTTCAAAAGGGAGATTTCCAAATATGTGGAAGTCATTAGGTCGTGTATTATTTCTCCGATGAGCAGGAGGCCAGGCCTGGCTCCACAACCAGATGGTTGCTGCTCTTATTTAGACGGGGAAAAAAACCAACATGTTATTCCGGCACAAATGAAGATATATAATGCCTACGAAACAATTACGCCAAATATTGAAGTTTCAAAGGCAACAAAAGAATGTCAAATTTCTTTTCATCATTGCCCGCTGCGATCTTTCATCTTCTACGAGGTTTTGCCTCTACTCTTCCTTGCTGGCGTTTGGTATAGATTACACACGAAATGAAAAGATCTCATACTGATGTAAAAAGTAAAGATCAAATTGGAGATGTTGGCTGTGTTTTTCCTTCAAATGAGCATTTTTTATTTTAGACTTTCCTTTTGGACTTTTTTTCGTCTTCGAGACAGTAAGCGAACGTCTCACTCTCTCTCACTCGCACTCCCTCACTTTCATTCACTTTCACTCTTTCTCTTTCTGAAACCTGAAACCTCAAGCTGTATGTGCTAATACAAAAATTACCATTAAGAATTGAAACAAGCTTCATTAGAATATAGATCTACAGACCCCACCCACCAGCCGGTGTGCATCCTTAAGAGGAAAAGGAATATTTCAAATAATAATTCAAATATTCGTGGTTCTCATTATTTGCTATTCCAATTTCATCCATTACTTTTTTCCAGATAAAATACATATTTACAAAGAATAAAACAGTATGAATAGCCTGATAAAATTTGATCAGCCGGAGAGAAGTAAAGACCTTAAAAAATCGATCAAATCAACCCTCTTGAAACAATAACGTTCCAATCAGGCTTTTTGCAATTGATAACAGTGGAAACATTTTAAGCTTTCCACCCACAACACACACTCTCCTGTTCAAAAGCTGACACACTACGAGAGGGATAGGGGGGTGATCAGTGTGTGAGAATGTACTGAATTCAAATGGTGTCTCCCTAGCCTACCTCCCCCCCCCGCCCCTCTCTCTTCTTCTTCTTCTTCTTCTCTCTCGTTCTCTCTCCCTGGTTCGCACCCATATTATTCGTTTCCTGTCTCGTTGTGGCTGGCAAAAGGAAAATTCTGTATTTGAGCAGTACAGAACATGTGCCCTCCCCACTCGAAGATGACAGATGGATATAAAAACTTTCAAAGGCGAGCATTTGGAGCACCAGGGAGAGATGGTAGGTATTTGAACTATCATTCTTTACCCAGGAGGACAATGGCTGCCTGACATGGTGCATACATCAAGGCACAGAGCAACCACATAGACATAATCTCTCTCTCTCACTCACTCTCTCTCCTCTCTCTCTCTCTCTCTCTCTCTCTCTCGCCCTCCCTCTCCCTCTGCTATATATTTAACATCCTGTTATGAGCAACAGTCAGTCAAGCGCAGAAAACAAGGCGTGGGGGGGAGAGGGGAGAGGAGGCAGGGGCCTGAGGTGGCTTACCGAGCATAATAGCAGGGCACTCAAGTTTCATAAGCTTAATAACACGGTCTCCATACGCCCTTCATAAACGCGGAACAGAGGGACCGACTGCAGAGCCAGCACACGTTGTTTAGCCCTGTGCCGCGCGGGGAAAAGTGCAGATTCATTTTCGGAAACTATTTCGTGTAAGTACCCAGCCGTGCGGGCTAAGGATAGAAGTGCGTTAGCACGTGGTGTGGTCGTGCTCGTGCGGTGCTGGTGCTAAGTGGAGAGCTCTGGTGCTATCACCCTGCCTCATCCTCATCCTCACCTTACTTATGGCTGTCATCTATTAAAAAAACATGGCCATCTGTCCAACTTCCTTCAGCACAAAGGCAGCCTATGGGCAAACTACTTTTAATAATATAGAGACAAGATGTGCGGATGTCACCGTGCATACCTAATGGATGGGGGTGTATCTGCCCTGAAAAAAATTTACTAACCCCCTCCCATCAAAAGGAAAATAAAAAACTCACACACACACACACACACACACACACACACACACACACACACACACACACACACACACACACACAGTGATGAACAACCCTGCCATCTCTTTACACACGTCCCTTATGTGTCCCAAAGACTGCTTGTGTACAGTGCAAGGCTGTTCCTGTGTTTCTGTGTTCTGTGTCTTCAGTGCAGGTAAATATATATATACAATATATATACACATGTGATAGAAGTCAAGTGACAGCAACATCAGGAGCTCAAGAAAAACCAAGGGCTGAGAGTAGATGTGGAAGGTATGTGTATACTGTGGTGTGTGTGTGTGTGTGTGTGTGTGTGTGTATATATATATATATATTATATATTATATATATTATATATATAATATATATTATATATATATATATATATATATATATATATATATATATATTTCACAACAATATCTCTAGATCTAGACTCTAGGCTTAGTCTGATTATACTACAGCTCACAGTAACTCATCTCATCCCTGCCTGGCCAACCAACCAGGAGCCTTGACTTTGCACCCTCAGAGATGCCCTTTGACCCTCAGACTGGCCTCTCTCTGGGACCTTGGATATATGTGTGAACGTGCGTATGAATCTGCATACATGTGCGTGCATGTGTGTGTGTGTGTGTGTGTGTGTGTGTGTGTGTGTGTGTGTGTGTGTGTGTGTGTGTGTGTGCGCGCGCCATCTGCAGTGGCCGTGCTGTACCGCCCTTCCTCTGTGTGGTCAGCTTTTCAACGTCCATCAGGATTTCCCTCTTAATCCCACTGGATCATCCCATCACTGCTTAAAGGGTTGTTTATATGTAATGGATTCCTTCTTCCTCTACCCACGCCCCATGGTGAACCCTGCCCCATCACCATACACACACACACACACACACACACACACACACACACACACACACACACACACACACACACACACACACACACACACACACAATGCTTATTAATGCATCTCACTCTGTTCCAGCAATCAGACTCTCTTTAATGTGTACACTGTGTCACTTTGTTCAGCCTCTGTGTGTGTTGAGGTATGTGACTGATATTTTGCACTCCTTGAAAAAGGACACAGAGTGCATTAAAGGAGATGTGCCGTGCTACACTATATCACTATATACTACACTATAGTCAAATATGACTATGTGTTTAATTTTTCACATCTGATTTCAGTCAGATATATTACAAGCTGATCCATTAAACTCTACATCTTTGTCCTCTTGACTTTCTCAGTCTTTCCCCACACTCTCTGTCTCTCTCTCTCTCTCTCTCACCACACACACACACTCTCCCTCTCTCTTTCTCTTTCTCTAATCTCATTCTCTCTCTCTCTCTCTCTCTCTCTCTCTCTCACTCTCTCTCTCATCTCTCTCACTCTCTCTCTCTCTCTTTCACTCTCTCTCTTTCTCTCTCTCTAGCTATTCTCTCTCTTCCCTCTCTCTCAACCACACTTCCCTAAGATGGTCAGCAGTGCGGTGAGGGCCTGTCCACACACTCTCTCTCACTAGTACCTGGAGAGAGGGACACACCCCCACCCCCCATAAACACACACACACACACACACACACACACACACACACACACACACCTCCATGATTAAGATCACTCCCAAGATTACCCCTGACAACAAAAGCAGGCGAGAGAGGTACTGCGGTGGAGAGGGGGCACATTGGGAAGTCTGACCCCTCTTCCTCACACGCTCCAGCCGGATGGCCCTTGATCCAACAGCCCAACCCGCGGGGAGAGGCGGACCCCCACCGCACACACCCATGCTGCCGCTCACACACCTTCGCCACACAGGGGGGGCCCCCGATCAAAGCAGCAAAAAACACAGTGAGGCGGAGAACGAGCCGGCGTTCGGCTGGGTGTGCAGGATAAAGACGAGGAGCTGCTAGTCTGTGGCGCCTCCGCGCGCTCACGCCCAATTCAAAGTGGATAAAAGGAGTCACGAAGATAGATGATCAGAATAAAATCAGTGCTAAACAAAAGCACTAACAGGCACACAACAGAAAATTAGACGCAGACAGCTTTCGTATGCAATATCACAAACACACATGTACGCACAACACACACACACACACACACACTCACACACACACACACACACACACACCACACACACACACACACACCACACACACACACACACACACACACACACACACAGTGTTTGCAATGCTGCTGCAGGTGCTGTGAGATTCTAATGAAGACAAATAAACGTGCAGGAACGCCTCGAAGTCCCATAATAACAAATATAAGATCAATACTCTCAGGGGAGAATTATTAGCCAGCTTTGTGAGTTTTAGCCAAAAGCCAGTGGGTCTGATTTGCGTGTCTTACTCATAACGTCCCTTGTTTCTGAGCAGACGTGGGCAAACACATATCTCTGCCCCTCTACCCACCCACCGCCCCAGCTGGGCCGCCCTGGAGTGGGAGTTTCCACCGTAGCTGGGTGCTCAGTGAGGCATTGTGGGTTAAGTGGGCAGCCCAAGCAGATCATGGACACCAGCGGAAACAGCTCACCTGGGCCGTGACCTCCAGAGCCCTGGGGTCTCTGGGCCCTGGCTCTGGCGTGTGGCCGCGTATCGCCCTGGCCCTCCCTCGCCTCCAAACTCAGCACGGAAGGCCATTAATATAATCACGGGGACGTAGCGTGCGGCAGAAGGCCCCGAGGCTACGGCAATCAGTAGGGCAGAGAGAAAGAGAGGGAAGGAGGGAGGGAGAGAGAGAGAAAAAGAGGAGGACAAAAGCTGAAATAATGGAGAGAGAGAAAGAAAGGGAAGAGAAATGAAGGACCAGAGACAGGGAAGAAACGGCAATAAACGACAGGAACGTCCCCCCGAGCTTCCCCGGACGGCCCGGGCCGAAATCGGATTGCCGCGGATCCTCGTGGCAGCGGGAGTGGATGGCGGGGCTTGAGGGTGGGCGCGGAGGGGGACGGAGGGTTAGCGGTTTAAAGGGGACCTCCCACGAAGGAGAGCGATGACGGCAGAGAACAGGAGAAGAGGCGGCGGGGGGGGTGAGTGGAGGGGCGAACATGAATCTTCCTCCCCCGACCTTAGGCTTTTCTAGCTGGTTGATCTAGCGATGACTGGTCACAGTACCATCATCATGCAAATTAAAACAGAGACGATCTTTTACTCGCCTGACGACAGGCCCACGCGTACAGTAGAAAGTGTTAATTATCAACACCAGAGCAAGGCCCCCTCGCACACTCCAGTCATGTCATTGCCACCTAAACTTGTCATAAAAAGGCTCCTTATAATGTGCAGAAATCACGACACTCTGACTTAGGCATGTATGGTGGAGCAGGCGAGATGCTGCCGTCCTACGTGCTACTGCTTTTCGCTATTGATTAACATGGAGTGCCGTACTGGCTCATAGCGGAAAACGGAAGCAGGAAAAGTAAAATAACGCACAGTTTTGGAAAACGCCCATGTCCTTCCCACCACAGCGCATTTCCCATTACGTCTTGTTCTGAGAAGAGGAAGTGTAACCCAACGCTGCAGTTCTGATGTGACAGAGGGGAAGTCTCAAGCCCGCCGAACTCAGCCACGGACTGCGTCCAACAGAGCCATCAGGCAGAACGCAGAAGCTTAAGTGATACCTCCTGTAGGACATCACTTGACCTTGGAGCTTCTCTGTGATTCAGCCGTGTTGGAGCGTGTGATGGCAGGTGGGTTCATGAGTGAACCCTGGGCATGAGCCGCTGGTTCAAGCAGGGTTACGGTTAAGGTTAAGGTTAAGGATCAGGGTTAGGGATTTGTCTTCTCTGGCAAGGACCTGGGCATACCGGGTTGTCCGCAAGCAACTCAGCCCACAGTCTTATTTATGCAGGTAGGGGAGAAGAGAGTGAGACGTTTCTCCCAGCCCTCACACCTCAGACGACACCCTGCTTCACTTCACACTCTCCCAATTACACCGATTGGCACAAATGCCATAACAAAGAGATGAAACAAAGTAAGAAATAAACAACAATGCCTAGTGATCAAGACTAAAGAGAGAAAGAGAGAGAGAAGGAGGGGGGGAGTGAACAAAAAACAAAAACATACAGGAACAAGGAAGGAGGAGGTCTGATTGTGAAAATTGTCTGTGAGTGGCATAGATATGGTTGGGTGAGAGCTATAGCAAGAGGGGGAGAAGCATCTTAAGACTTAAAAGGTGTGTAAGGGAGCCGCGCGTCGGGGGGAATTCTCTCCAAGAGGCCTTTGCAAATTCTTCTCTGTAATAAGGCAGATAAATAAAGGCAAATTCCCCGAAGTAAATGCTGTTTAACTCTCACCTTCAGCAGCAGTTACTTAAAACACTCTTCACAGGACTGACAGCACTCCACAAACAAAGCAGCATGCCTGCTACCGTAGAGCGATGGCAGGTGAGATGTGGGGTGTGTGTTTGGTGTGTGTGTGTGTGTGTGAGAGAGAGAGAGAGAGCAAGAGAGACTCAGACACAAAAAGGAGAGATATCTGTGTGGAGAATAGAGAGAAAATGTTGAACCAGCCGTTCCTTTGGAGGCCTGCATCTTCATTATTTCACATTTGATATGATCATTCTTACCCTTGATACAACTTATTCAAACAATGCCACCAATTTTCTCTGTGAACTGCAACCCAAACAGTTAAATCTTTATTTCTTTTTTTCATTAACGTACACCTGAGGAACATTCCAAAACCTTTTCAAAAAGGTGTGGCATTAGTCAGCATGAGCAAAGTAACTGTGTGACTGTCTGACCACATGACTGTGTGACTGTGAGTCAGAATTTATGCATGACTGCAAGATGGAATGACATGGTGACTGCATGACTGTGTAATGTAAAGACCATGTGACGGTGAGTGACAGAGTGACTGTGAATGAGTGACTGTGTGACAGAGTGACTGTGGTGAAGGAGTGACTGTGTGACAGAGTGACTGTGTGAAGGAGTGACTGTTTGATGGAATAACTGTGTGACAGAGTGACTGTGTGACTGTGTGAAGGAGTGACTTTGTGAAGGAGGTGACTGTGTGACAGAGTAACTGTGACAGAGTGACTGTGTGACAGAGTAACTGTAACTGTGTGAAGGAGTGACTTTGTGAAGGAGTGACTGTGTGACGGAGAAACTGTGTGACAAAGTGACTGTGTGACAGAGTAACTGTGCTGACAGAGTAACTGTGTAACAGAGTGACTGTGTGACAGTGACTGTGTGAAGGAGTGACTATGTGACAGAGTACCTGTGTGACAGAGTGACTGTGTGACGGAGTGACTGTGTGACGGAGTGACTGCATCACATGTTCGCTGAGGTACTGGAGGGTTTCTGAAAAAAGGGAGCACCTCAGAATCCTTAGCCCCACTGAAGTGACCTTGGTCTTGGACATGCACATTCCAGAACACATGCCTAAATATTTAAAATGTGTCTTTAAAAAAATAATAAAGATACAAAAACCTGCTAGCATCTCCTTGCGCTCAAGCGAGACAGCATTGCGGAATCCTGAAAGTGTGGGCTGAGGAGAGCGACTTATACAGAAGAGCATGTGTTCAAAGCTCGGGACGGTCATTAACATTCAGACCTACTTATTTACTTTTGAATTTCCAGAAAAACAGGGATACTCTCTTAGAGCTCTCGGCAGGGTTGAAACATTTTAAAAATGTTTAAATAGTGCCGTATTTTCTTTCTTTTTTATTTATTTTTTTATTTGAGTGATATTTGTGAGTAGCCATTGGAGAGAAAGCGACCCTTATACTGTATTTAGGTGGGTCAGGCTAACTTATCAAGAACAGCATCAGCAGCAAAACAAACCACGCAGGCCAAAAAGAAGCATCAAAGGTGCTGAAGGTTTTGACCAAATAATCAATTTACTTCAACCTGATTACGCTGGGACATGTAGGATACCGACAGGAAACACAGCTATTAGCAAGTCGCTGCGTTCTATTTGATCTGAATCTCTTTGGACTTGGTGCTGGGGTTAAGGTTGGATGGAGGGATGTGGACCTGGTGTCCTATTTCACTTCCGAGCCCAGAGATGTGGCAGCGTGTTAAACGGTGACACAGACAGTTGGTCGTTCCGTGCCTGCTATCGAGCAGCAGACCCAGTGCCACTGCCATGCCCGTGTTTCCTGCCACTTGTTCAAGTGCACAGCGCCGATATGTTAAGTACATCGGACCGTCTTTGTGAAAGCGGCTCGATCTCTCTGCTGCCACTTGTCTTTCTTTCTGTAAGCTATCTCTCTCTCCATCTCTCTCTTGTTCTCTTCATTTCTCCTTTCTCTCTCTCTCTGTCTCTCTCTCTATCTCTATCTATCTCTACCTCTCTCTCTGTCTGCCAGCCTCTTGCTTTCCCTATCTCTTCTTCCTGGCATTTCCCCCCTCCCTCTCTCTCTCCTCTCCTCTCTCTCTCTCTCTCTCATCCCACTCTCCCTCTCTTTCTCTCTCTTTCTTTCTGTTGCTAATTCCCAGGGTCTGGATCTGTCTGTGCGGCTGGAGACGCCAATGCTATCATTATCAGCCAATTCAGCCAGCCGTTAAATGGTGGAATCAGGACACATTTGCTCTCCTCCACTATCACTGTGACATCATTACCAGGAGAATCAACAGCAAAAGCACTCTGACCGTGTGTGTGTGTGTGTGTGTGTGTGTGTGTGTGTGTGTGTGTGTGTGTGTGCATGCACAACATAAAGGGATATGTTATGGGCGTAACAATAAGAGGGGCCTACCTGTGAGATAGCAGGGGTTGTTGTAGCAGAGCGTCGGAGCAAAGTTCCCAAGTGCCTGGGGAGAGAGACACAGACAGAGAGAGCGAGAGAGAGAGAGAGAGAGAGTGAGAGAGAGAGAGAGAGAGAGAATGAGATTAGCCTCGTTTGCACATGTAGGGTAAATGACAGATATGGCACTATGGTGCAGTTCTTTATAATGCTCCTTCCCACTCCGTCCCACTGTCTCTGCTCACTGGAACAGAACCACGGCTCCAGCCGACACACGGGAACCCCACATCCGGGGCAGCCCCCTCTTCTGCTCCCGCAGCAGGGTCACCCGTGTGTCTCTGGTCTGTTCCTCCACCCTTCTAAACCTCGCTCCTGATTAACATCAGCTGGTCAGAGCCAGTGAAAGACTTTTTGCTCTTTATATCCTGTTTGGATTTTCTTGCTTTTACTTTGAAATGATAGGTCCTTCAAAGACAGGACAAATAACCCTTCATCAGCCATGGCTGTCACGTTAGCTGGGCAGCTCTCCTATCAGCGTTTTAACCTTCACCTGCATAAGTCAAGGGAGAATGAAGATGTGCAGCTTTTTTAATTAACCAATAAAACAAAACACCCATGCAGTTCAAAACAAGAAGGTGAATAAAGCAGGTGGTATGGAACATGCACTTAAGGAATTACATAAATATTCTCGCATTAAAATACTGCTGTAATTAGCCTAAATAACATGGCAATAAGATTCACTAACACACACACACACACACACACTCAAAAAGTCCAGGGAACAACAAAACTGGACTCTAAACGGCCAACACTTTCGACACATACAGGCCGGTCTTCGCCACCGCTTGTCTAAAATCCGACTGCTCACGGCTAGAAATTGTCAAAATATTTGCAACAGTGGAATTCCGACAGGCAAGCGGTGCGGATTCCCCTACAAAGGACCCATCTTCCCCGGGTAGCAAGTCGAGAGAATGAGTGGAGACAGAAAACCTAAAATCCCCCAGGCTAAAGAAATCCAGCTATTGTAGTAATAACCCGCGAGACCTGGCTGAGAATGTACAGCTTTCAGAGGCACTTCTCATCCTATTTGTAGCACCACCACTGATGTGTGTGTGTGTGTGTGTGTGTGTGTGTGTGTGTGTGTGTGTGTGTGTGTGTGCGTGCGTGCGTGCGTGCGCGTGCGTGCGTGTGTGTGTGTGCGTGCGTGCGTGTGTGCGTGTATGTGTGTGTGTGTGTGTGTGTGTGTGTGTGTGTGTGTGTGTGTGTGTGTGCATGCAAGTGTATTTGAAAAAGAATATGTGTACAACACAGGTCACTTTGCTGCCTTCTCTCTCTCTCTCTCTCTCTCTCTCTCCCTCTCTCTCTCTCTCTAACTCTCTCTCTCTCTCTCTCTCTGAAACATGCTTTTTTTAAAGACAAGAACTTCTTCCAACAAGGCTCACATGGCTTTGCCCATAATTCCAAAATGCTTATTTCTTCTCTCCTCTGCTAGTTTTTTTCCTTTCTTTTTTTTTTTTTGTTCCACAAGGCAAGTTTCATTAAAGATCCAATTATGCAAATCAGGTCCTGAAGAGCCAGTTGAATATGCAATATAATAGTGTACAGTAATAGTTCAACACAATATACGGCATCAGGGGCAGATTTACGAGGCAACATAACTGCTACGCCTCCGTCCTTTGGAGAAAACCTCTTGATCATAATTAAAGGTGCAGGGGCCCTCTTTACTCTATTCCACCAGCCATCTTGGCCAGACTCCTTGAGGGGACCTGTTACTCCCGATGGGTGGGTGGGTAGTGGGGGTGTGATCACCATCCGCCAGGGTCATGACCCGGAAACAGCTCAAGAGCAGGCATTATTAAACTTGCCCAATTATTTCAGGATGTCCCCGAGCACGGGTATCCTTTGGCTTCAGCTATCGCTTTCAGAGCTAACGGAGGTATCTGGCACCATCCGTGGCCTTTTAGATATTTGTCAGTGTTTTAAGAGGTCTGTGGCGAATGCAAATCAGTGTGGCGCTATGTGCTTTGGGCCTGTGATTGACAGCAGTGAGAAGCCTTGTCTGGTGAGATGACATGGCTGTAATTTCGTGCCTACAGCCAGTTTGGCAGCCACTCGTCCTCTCGCCCTGCGACGCAGAGGAAAAGCCGCTTTTAAAAAAGTCCATCCTCCGGAGAGCTTCGAGTGCAGTCACCGACCGCAGAATGAGGTTGAACAGGCGAGATCACAGAGATCCCAAAGAGGGGGAGAAAGAGAGGTGAAGAGGGATGGCCGACCAATGAGGTGGCTGTCGTCGGCCAAAGGGCAAGGCCCAAATCGAGGCTGCACCCCCCCCTCCCTGTCTCTCTGTCTCTCTCTCTCTCTCTCAAGGCTGTGTAAACCCCAAGAAACTCATCACGGTCTGCTGTTCATGTCCGCATGATCTTGAGGTCCCGCCTCCTCACCCTCATGCCTCATGTCTCCAAGCCCCGCCCCCAAGCCCCACCTCCTCGCACGAACCGCCCAGATGGAGACGGGCTGCCATCGAGTGCCATTCATCCTGGCTCACTTTCACAGATCAAATAAAAGTGCATATAGCATGCTTCACAAGTTCGAAAAGCATTAGGTCACGCCCTAAGAATGCAGCTATCATAAAGTTCTTGAGAATTTACACTGCAATAGCTACATTTCGTAAAAGCTCTTTCTTTTTTCTCAAGTAAAGCTGTAACATCAGACAGCAGAGTGAGTTCGGAGTGAGCAATTTTATTACATTACGAAGCACAGTTTTGTTTTTTTGTTTTTTTTTTAAGTTCCATTTAAAGAAATCAACATATAAACAAATAGTTGTTCGGCTATGCAGCAGTGTTTGTCAGTCAGAAGTGCTTCAGTTGATGTGCGAGGTAATCCAGCAGAATCCATCAGGTAATCTCGTGGCTACTGCCTGTATGATGTCCCCACACTTAATCTCTCTGTCTATTTCTCTTTTGTTCATAGTAAAATGGAAAGAATGGTGGAGAGGCACAGAGGGAAACAAAGAGTCGTTGCAGGAGTGATTCGTGATTTGTGATTTCTGCCCAGCAATTCTCCCTTCCAGATGAATTAAGAGGAGAGAGGAACGAAAAAAAAAACTTTCTTGAATACGAAACATCTGCACACATCTGTTTGGCGATGTCATCTTTGCTTGGGCTGTGTTCGGCTGTGATGCTTATTCTGCATTTCTCGCTAACCCTAAAAGCAGCATTACTCGATAGATTTTTCCTGGTGGAAAGTGCCTCTGGGCGAGGTTGAGCACATTGTATTATCTTGGGTCCATCCTCTCTGTCTCTCTCTCTCTCCCTCCTCTCCCTGTGTGTCTCTCTCTCTTTCTCGGCAGACAGACAGACGTTTTTCTGGTGGCACCCTGGTATGAGGCTGTGGAGACATGCACGTCTGGCACCACCTCATCTGTCAGGGCACTCTTTATTCTTAGATCACACACTGACGTCTGTGATTAGCCTGCTCAAAAAACTTCCTCTCTTTAGCCCCTCTCTGTCTCTCCCTCACTCTCTCCAGCGCACGGATGCATGCAGAATGCCTAACAAATCAGCACTCAACTCTAAATGACATGCAAAGCATTAAATGTTCTTTTTCAACTATAATTATTTGGTAAAGACAAAAGTTGACAACTGTCAGTAGTTACAAACTAACTCCCATTCGTATGTAGCACGCGATGACATGATGAACTGTGCCTTCCGCGCTACATGACGGATATTGAATGACGGGTCTTACAAGCTTAATCAATTGAGAGAGACAGGCCTAAGAGAAATGCAAGGCACTGCAGCTCTAGCTAAATATATGTTGGTGAGACAATAGGAAAGGATTTCTACTACCAATCGGTGTGGGGCCACACCCTGACTTATAACACACTATTTTGAGATGACCATAAATAGCTACAACTTTCATGTGGCTGAAATATTGATTAGTGTATTATGTATTTCACTTAATACAAAATCAACATAATAATAATAATAATAATAATAATAATAATAATAATAATAATGCATTATTAGTATTATTATTATTATTATTACTATTATTGTTGTAGTTATTATTGTTATTATTATTATTACTTACTGTTGTTGTTGTCATCTCAATCAAATGCGATTTCCATATTGAAATATAACTTATTATAGATTAGAATGGAAAATTTTGGCTATGATCAGAAATTCTGTGACAAATTATTGATGCAAATTTTCTCCTGTTTTAAACAATCCCACCATGAATGTTTCCTAGCCACACAGATGTCATGGTGGTGTTATCATTAGGGCTAATATCTTACCCCTTTTCCCTAAAGTTAACTTAACCTTGCCCATCAAGGTTACTAACGAGCCTCAGCGCTAACTTCCTCCAGCGTGGAAGCCCTTGAGCTCCTTGCGAGAGCCACAAACAAGCGCGGTTCTTTGTACATGTCGGGATTCCGTGACCACATGGGGAAAGGCCTTCGTCTTCGGAGTAGGCAAGGGGGGGGGTTGACACAGGGGGCGAAATAAGGGGAGGGGGGGTCTCCACAGCACATATCAATTAATACCTAATCGTCCTGGCCTTGCTGCCACTCTGCCCCCCCCCCCCCAGAGCAGCCCGGCTAGGGCCCGGGCATCTGGAAGACAATTTCCTCCAATTAAAAGGAGCAGAGAAGCATTTAAGTGTGGAATGGCTGTTTGATCACGTCTCCGAGGCTCCGGGCCGGATCCAGTCGGCTGAGCCGGAGACTGACAGGCCTGGTGAGTCTGGTGTGTGTGTAGGGGGGTCCAGATAGAGGGGGGGGGGGGGGGGGGGCGAGGCCACCCGCGCCTGCCCCCTGCCCCTGCCTCCCCATGCAGCCACATGGACTCACAGATCAGCACCTCAGCACGGCCGGCTGGGTGAGGGAGCAGGACCGGCGGGCACGCAGGCACGACCCGGCGCCTGCCAAGTTCTGCCACACAACGCACACCCTCCCCACCGCACGAGCACAGGACGCATATGTAAATCAGGGCACAGGCACCAGGGAGGAGACATTTTGACAGGATTGGCTTGGGCTGTTTAGCCCCAGCAAACTGCTATCGGTTCCATTGGCAGAGTGTATTCACAGGAGTCTCCATAACACTTCCTTCTTCACTGCATTTAAAAGACGTGAGGGGTGCCTTTTTTATGTGAATAATGATGGAATTCATGAGGTCACGGATAATGTCCTAAAATGTTAGCGACATTACAGTTACAGTGACGGTGAAATTGTTGCCGATTTAATCAAATGATCAGCACAAATACTGATTTGACTAAAGCATGTCTTGCGTATTAATATTACTGATGTTTATTTGTTAATTAGTCAGATATTAAAAGGTAGATTACAGCTATATTAAAAAGTATTATCACAATTAAACACATGCATGCAAGCATCATTCATCTCTGAGTTTTTCGAGTTAAGCAAATTCATTGAGAAATGAGTGACATTAATTGGAGACATACAGTAAGTACTAGCCTAAACACGATGGCCTAAAACCAGTTTAGACAGACCTGCCTATATACACACAGCACCAGTCTCCCTTAAACAATTTTCTTCTTCCTTGCTTACTCTATCTGAAGCATCAAAATGCACCATGCGTCGCTTTTATCTGGGTGTTAATAATTTCCTTAATTTACATTCATTTGTTTGTTCCAAAACACCACATATGTGGATCATGTCGAAGGTGACCCCACATATGTATGGGGTTGAATGCTGGAGGATTTTGAACATGTGAGCTGACTGCATCTCAAATCAGAAAATGAAAAGACCTGACAAAAATGTCTACGCCCAGACACTGTTACAGACATAATATCCGCCTAGCAAATACCGTTAAACAATGACGGTTTTCTTATACTGTCCATCTGTATATTCGGATCTTCTCTCTTGCTTTTACCAGAGAAAGCGAGGAGGAAAACAGTTACCTCATTTCAATATGAAAAAAATAAACAAAATAAAAAACAATTCAGAAAAAAATAAGAATAAAACATGAAGGTTATTGCCGGAAAATTGTTGCCTTTTATTAACGCACTGGGAGTTGTAAAGTACTTCACTCTTGCTGGGGTCATATCTCCTTATATGGTCGAAGGTCTCCTTAAAAACTTACAGTGAGGACAGCAGAGACACCTGCATCCAGCGCTCACAAGTTACAATAATATGCTTAACGGACCCTAGCCTACTGCTTTTTGCAGATATTCATAAAGGGGTTTCGGTATATTTAAGCTTTGCTATTTGAGCGTGCACTTGACACACAGTAAGACAGCACTGGTACTTCACATCCGACAGATCATACTTATCGTTCTGGGTATATTTTAAATATTATGATGGGGCATTTTAAAGTGTTTAAATCCGAACGTAACAAAACGTGAAGTTAATTTATTCCAAATACCCAATAACGTCTACAAAATATATAGCGAGGATAAAAGGACCCGATCACCTCTGTATACCTTAATGTCATATTTCATTCTGTTAACATCGCAGTGTTGGGTTCTTTTTCTATCTGAAATCTTGTAACTTTCAGTTTTCCTCTAAATTGTATTATTTCCCAAACCGGACTACATTTTCAACATTTTAAAACCTCCATTTTCTGTGGAGACATGCATGTTTTCGTCAGATAAAAAGGTGTTTAAGCCTCATATGACATTTACCCCTCAGTTGTTGAATACCATCATAACGTTCCTCAAAGCATTATGCGAGGCTTCAATTCATAAGAGGTCGATCACAGCACAAAATGGCAGGTCTCGCCGGCTCTTCCATCTCACAAGTTTTGACACATGGCATGCACGGTGTAACTTTGATCCTAATTCTCCAAAGATCTCTATTCAGGTTAGCTGAAATTCCAAACGGAATCCCTGGAGGTGAACCGACAAAGTTTGAGCAGAGATTCGGGGAGAGAAAAGTTTCTTAGCTACACATCCCTGGTCAGCCAGCAGTATCAAACAGGGATAGGGAGCGTTACTGTAACCCGTTACTTTTACGCGTAGCCTACCTTTCATTGCCATTGTGCGTGAGACGCAGAAGCCAGGTTGACAAAGCATAGATTATGAAAATTAAATGAGATATAATGGTTTCTTGAGTTAGTTTATAAGCGGGGTCTGATGTCTCCGATGCTTTCGATATGAGGTCGCTTTAACACCCGTGCACGAAAGCGTCGCCGCTATAGATATTTAATTATACTGTGTCTTCTTAATCACAGACGCAACGGCGGCGGTGTAACGGTATAGATACATTTACACAAACTGACCACTCACTTATAAGTAGTGAATCGCACAGGAGTTAAACCATCCCGAACCCCCGAACCCCACTCATAATCATGGCACTTCTTACCTTTCAGTTTATCGCGACGTGTAAAAGAAACTCCAGCGCGTAAAACGATGCGTTGTGAAAGATTGTGTTCATTGAATAATGAAGCATGTCCACATGATTGAGCTGATCGTTTTCCTACGCTGAAGGGGGAAAAGTGTACGCTTCGGACCTGTTACGATCGTCCGGTCCAGGATCCCCTTCCCAACAGTTCCGAGTAAAGGGGACAGCGCGTTTTATTTTATTCGCTCAGTTTTTTCTCGGTATAAACGCGTTCATTGACACTGATCGCCCAGCATCAGGAGACATTTCCATCGCTCAGCTTGGACTCCCCCTATCTGGTAGGTGAAATGCACTGTACCGTTAAAAAAGCACTCCATTGTCGTCCGAAGCGTAATTCACAGCAACTAGATAGATCTTGCGCCATTCTGCTTTGATGGGGCTAAAAGCTGAACCACTGGTAAATACAACGCAGGAAATCATCTCTAATCGTCCCTTCTCCCACATGAAGAGGCTCAAAGAAGAATTTACCACATCGCATCATCTTATTGACCTTGACATACCCGTAAACACTCTTATTAAAACACGTCTATTCTCCAAGAACCCCAATCACATTGTCAGTCCTCTTGTTCAGACGCCGCGTAATTGGCTTTGATGCCCGTCGTCTCTGAAAAAATACCCACCGCGCACCTCAAGGAAATACATATTGTGTTTAAAATAGCCGTTCTTACCTTTCCGGAGAACTATTCCAAGTCTTGTATCTTCCAAAAAAAGTCCAGGGTGAATGAGTGAAGACGGCGCGTCCCGAGCGTCAGTCAGCGCTCCAGCGCTTAAGAGAAGTAATCAGTGATAAAATGACGCTCATCTGCACTGTAACCTTGTGGCGTATTTAATGTAAATAAGCCCGTTATGTTGCCAATCGCACGCACACAAACGTGGACCGGTCCGGAGGGAAGCGCTTTTTTTTCCGCCTTCCCTGACGAGAATTATATTCTGACACAGCGCTAAGAAGAGGTTTTTAAGGAAAACGCATAAAAAGCATGTCTCTTTGTAAATATCATATCAAAGTGCCACTCGGCGGGGCGCATAAACAGCAAGCCCATTCTTCACTTTACAGTTAGAAAAGGCTCCACGCCGTTCGCTCCCGCAAATAGACTAGAGGTAACGTGGGAAAATGTCCTTTGTAAAGGTGCTTCGATGGGGACGTAAAAGTTTGTGGCTAAACTTCAGCGGTAGTTGGTGCTCAGGCCGACCCTGCGCCCAGGAGAATGTGGATAGCTTGATATATTACGCTTCTATAGGGAGAAGAGAAGCAGAAAAATACAATTATACATTCAGTGTCCCCAAGCTGACAAAAGCCGCCGCTTCAATGGAGTCTTTGTTGTATGATTATATAATGATTATGGTGTAATTATGGGAACGGTTTGATGATAATAAAAAAAAGTATCAGATGCTCCTGTTGACTGGTTGTTTCACAGAAAGCGAGGGCATGTGAATCCGGGACGGCCATAGTAGACAGGGGTACGAGGAAAGGTTGACAAGAGAGAAAGAACAGTGATGCGAGGGTGATTCCGGCCAGTGCAGACGCATTGATTATTCAAAATGTCATGCAATCGGAACGCATTAAGAGGTGAAAGAGGTCATGGGGGGGGGGGGGGGGGGGGTTCAAAATAGTTACCTACATTTGTTCCGCAGACGAGCAGTCTGACTTAACTTTACAGTTCGTGCGAATGGCCCAGTTCGTCTCTCACCTCGCCACACCGAGAGCACCCACGGTCACGGTGTATTGCGCCCACGCTGACCACCTTTGAGATTAGCCCGTGTTATAGCCCAGCTTAGATCTTATATTTTAGATCCGGAGCCCACATAACAGATCTCATCTTATTAAAAATAAAACAATGAGACTGATTATGTACAATTACCACGCTGGAGGCCTTGGGTTGACCCGGTGATGTGAGTACGTTAAGGAAGCATTTCGCTCACCCTTGACTATTTCACAGATGAATATGCCCCGTCACTAGTTAGGAGCCGAGTAAGGTCGTGCAGTGCAGCCTGCATTATCTGTAGGCACAGTCCTTGTGTATATGTAAGGTGTGTTTGAGTGAGGGCCTTATTATTCCATTCTCTTAACTCGTCTCAAAGGAGCATTAATCGTTATTAAAACCCCCAGAGCATGAACTCAGCTTTTCTGTATTTTCCTTCCAGACAAAACATACTTTTTAAAAGATAGCACATTCATTATTCACTATGAAAATCAGATTCTCATGCTGCCCCTTAAACGGTTAGGAATTCAGCCTGCATTTTCCAGCTTGATGTGTATGAAATTCCTTTTTGAACAAATTCCAAAATAAAAGTTTGCCTCTAAAGAAATTAGCATAACCATCCCATCAATAATATCGCTATCTCTATGGGAATGATAGCGAAAGCAGTAGGGGTGTTCCTTTTCTCAATTCTTCATGGATCAGCCGCGCGTTCTCAGTTTCTTTTGAACTTGTTATACCAAGTCAAGTGATTCTTTATCGGTGACAGGGCAGACAAAGCGGCTGGGATGGGAAAGCAGGTCAAAAAGGAAGTTGCCATATGGACTTAAACATGCAAATTTATAACAATATAGGACAGAGTTATCCTCCACAAAGACGACTGAAAACCATGTTGTTTTAATGTTTTGTGGAGAATGCGGTGCTTCCATAAAAATTATATATATATATATATATATATATATATATATATATATATATATATATATATATATATATATATATATATATATAGTGTTCGCTCACATTGACTTGTGGTCACATTGTACTTTTTACTTTTTGTGTTTACGCAAACAAATGAGGCTAATATGAGCCTTATAGAAGGATTATTCAGTAGAAAGGGAATAAAATAAGGTAAACTTGTCACGTTGTCTGGTGTGTTTGGAATGCCAGTATTCAAGATTGATCATTTCGTCTCCGCAAATATCAACGTGTATCAAGGATCAAAAGGTCGTCCCGCTCTTTTGAAGAAACTGCCTGGCGCGTCAACACACGTGACTTCACCGCTACTGGTTCGCAACAGGTGCAGCGACTTCGGAAGAAGGAGGGACACTCCCGACGGCCTCGTGATGAGTAACACTGATGAGATGAGACATTTTCTTGTTCTTTTCACCAAGGAATGACTTTGACTACATAAAACATTAGCACTATTTACTGCAGAATTAACTTTTAAACACTATTAACAGGAATAGTTTAAAATACAGTGGTAGTTTAAATTAGTTCTAGCTCTTGTGTTTACACAAAGATTTAAATCAACACATAAGGTTTAGACGAGTCCTTGTCTTTAAACATGTTTAATAACACATATAAGCAAATTTCCAGAAAATTTTATTTTAAAATAAATATAGCCGTAGAATGATTCAGTGTATTTACAAGTAGGAAAGTTTTAAGACAGAATGCAAAGGCACTACGGACAATGATCTTTGAATGAAAAGAGAAATTAGTCTGCATGCATAATGAAATAGAAAGTCACAATGTGGACTAATTGTTTGGAAAGGCAGTTTTTTTTCCCCAGAACATAACAGATGTATTGTTTGTGTGACATTACAAAGCATGTTAGACTTTTCTCTCTTGCTCTCACGCTTTCTTTCTCTCTATCTGTCTCACACTCTCAAATGTTTCCATTTATTTATTTATTTTGGCCTATTTCATCCATAGATATAACCCAAAAGAAGCACTTTCATTAACTCTTGTCTTTATGTTGTTATGTATTCATTATTATAGCACATATTTCTATGAGATTCTTCAAATCTAATGACACTGATCGGTGGACGGCACACTGTGGGTTTAATGAAAGAGTCATGGTTGTCATAAAGTCTCAAAACTCTCTCATGACGGTCTCATCTCTCCAACGTGCTTGGGATTCGTCCAAGACAGCAAGCATCAAAAAACAGACATGCCACTGTTCACTCCTCAAAGAAATGAAGACGCGACTACTTTAGACCTCTTGCTGTGAGCTTGGCACTCTGGGTGTGGCTATTTAGCATCTTTTAACATACGCCCTGACATTTCAAACAGATATCATCCAACAACACAACAAGTGCCTTTATTTCTAATCAAGGGAGGAGAGTTGTCTATAAACTCCTGCATAGATGTCTCAGTGTGTGTGTGTGTGTGTGTGTGTGTGTGTGTGTGTGTGTGTGTGTGTGTGTGTTTCTGACAGAAGGTCTGGGAGTAAAAGACTTCATAAGCATTTTAGCCTGACCCAGACTAATAGTTTAGCTCTGTGTCTAGTTTATAGTTGCATACAAACACACCAGAATGGTTTTCTCATATGGAAATACCTTAGTTTTAAAGCTGAGTTTCTCTGCATTTCATTTTTTTTCCAAGACTTTGATGAAGTAACATTCTCAAAATGTTTTCAAAGTGTTCATTCACCAATTTAATGGGGATGGAGTGAGCATGATTTCAAACAAACTGATTTTCTGAACCCTATGTGACTCTAAACTTTTAAATCCGCACTTAAAAATTGCATCAATTACGGTTTCAAGTTTGACATGAACTAACTGGGAGTACTACCATAACAAACAGTCACTATAGTATATTTACTTCATACACTTTCATCAGTGTTTGATGCATTGCCCTCTTTTGTATGCCACCCATAAAGTTTTCTGAACCCCAATACTGTAACCCTTCTCTGATTATATAGGGAAACATGCTCGGTCCAAAAGTGATGATTCAACAAAATACTACTGCGACAAATATTTAGAGCCGAGTTCTAGGTTTTCATCGGCTTGGTGTCATGTGACCATAGTGGGGGGGAGGACCAACATGTGCAGATGTTCCAAACTCCTGCCTCTGCTTGATGAACTGAAGGAGGTGCATAACATCTATGACTGATAACTGTACCAATGTTAATTTAAATCATCTGAGACTGAATCAATGTCTGGCTTGGACAAAGAAAAAAAAAACACCTAAATGAAAACATCTGACTCAGATTGATTACTAACAATGTTGAGCGTAAGGGACTTAATAATGATTACTCCATGCTTAAAATATCCAGACTGTTTAGAAGGTCCATCATTTTTTGTGTGTTTGTGAAAAGAAGCCACTGTGTGCATGTGTGTTAATCAGCGGGTAAACTCTCCCGAAGAAGAACAAGCAGAAAAAAAAAAAAAAAAAAAGCAAAGTTTACAACAAAGCAAAGTCTCGTACAGTCACATTACATTTGTTTATTCTGTCATACGCACAAAATGTCCAGGACAATCGTGCAAACAATTTGTTTGTGGTGAAGCTCAGGTAGTAGTGACTGTAAAATCATGTGTCTCCAGACTGCACAGTATATACAATGAAGAAGAGCACTGCCCAGAAGACTTTAATACTGTGCATGCAGAATATCAGAGCAGATTATCGATATGTTGATAAATAGCAAAGTACAGGTTCACTGTCTCTGATATACTAAGTGCAAGAGCATAGTGACCGCATTTAAGGAGCAGGTTTACGTAAACAACTTCCACAGATGACATTGTGAATTGGTCGTGAGTCCATTATCTGCCCTCAGACTCCAAAAAAGAAGTCAGTTCAACTTTGACACAAGTCACTCACCCCTAAAGCTCTAAAAAACACATCTCTCATTTCTCCTCTGCACCCACTGTGACAAGCAGTGAACCATTCTGTGCTGGCAAATGGCCTCTCCCTTCCTCCCCAAACCCCAGCTCAGTCTTCGTATCTGTCTGGATTTTCGTGACAGTGGGCTATCATATTTTACTATTACCTATCAATTGGTTTCTAATCGCGGTAATGAGGCGTCTGCCGTTTGGTGACGGAGCGCTAACGGCCTCCGTGGGAGCATTAAGGAGCCTGGGTTATGCCGTGGGCCGTTAACTACATACAGGCGCTTGCTAATGGCTTCAAATGACCTCCTCAGTGGCTATTAGCACATAATTAGAAGCTTGCAGACCATCGATGACTTCAACTGGACACGCGAACCTCTCTGCTCCTTTCCCTGGCTTTGCGTTTAACGGCCGGCCTACGTTCACGAGCTCCAGCTGCAGGAGCTTCGAGTCAGCCACGCTCTCCCGTGTGAGGCGACGCTCCGTGCGTTCATCCGCTCCCAGGTTTCCCGCTCACACCCCCCTGCCCCAACCCCGCTGCTGTCATGGACGTGCGCGACGCAAGTCGGAGTGGTCCGTCGGTCACGGTCGCTTGAAACATTCGGGCCCATTGTTGCGTGGCGGGGCAGCGCGCAAGGTGCAAGGCACGGCCGTTCCTTCACAACAGCAGCAGTCACACTAACCTCTGTGTGTACAGTCAGCAATGCTCTCCAGTTACCCAGAACAAAGGCCTGCTTTAGTAGGTTAATGTCAGCCCAGGAGCAGAACGGAACAATGAGAGAGGCGCAGCGAGAAAAGAGGAACGCTCCGCTTTGTCCGGATAATGCAACACGGCGCTACCGCACAGTAGCAACGGCTTAAGTTATCGACGCGTTATCTCCCCCCTCACCTTAAGAGTTATGTGTGTTATCTGCCGAAAAGTGTGACCTTGTGTCAGAAGTATGAAACAACTAATACAAACTGCACGCAGGAATCTTTCTAGGCCATCATCCATCCTTGGACAATGGAATTTAAAAAGAGATCATGTTGGTGAAAGGGAGAGAGAGAGAGAGAGAGAAAAAAAAGCCAGAATAGAAAGCTTGGCTGAACATTTTCCTTCTCATTGTGATAGAAAGGGAATTTCTCAATAGTTGAACACGAACATAAATACAGCAGTGGAAGCATGTGTCCTATTGTGAAGGCGGTATCACTGTTGAAACCATCAGAGTGCAGGCAGTGTGTTTTCATGGGTAAAACTGAGGTCAGGACAGCGCTCCCTAGAGGCCAGAGGCCAGTACTGCAGAGGACTAATCAGAGGAGTGGCAGCCAGAGAAGGCCCCAGTGGGCAGTACTGAGCAGAGGTCACTCACTGTGAGGTCATTATCCATTTCCTGAGTCCTGGGTCTGTCGGTCCAAAGAGGCACTTTTGGATGGGTTTTCTGTGTCACTGGCCATGCCACCGCCCCCTTCCTCTGTCTCTGTCTCCACTCTCTCTCTCTCTCTCTCTATCTCTCAGTCTCTTTGTCTCCATTTTTGTTTCTTTCTGTCTTTGTCTCACTGTCTCTCTCTTTTCTCTCTCTCTCAGACACACACAGCATTCTTCCCTGAATTAATTTGTTTTCATTTGCAGTATGTCAGCAGAAGATATCTACTTGTTCTTACTCGCTGTGCAGAGAGATCTCTTGGGCGTGAGTCTGTTTCTTCCTCTCAATCGTTAAATCCGTGTGTGTGTGTGTGTGTGTGTGTGTGTGTGTGTGTGTGTGTGTGCATATGCGTGCCCCCCCTTTTTTTCAACAGCGTGATAGCAAAGACAGATAAGAGTCACCTGCACAAAACGTCCACCCGCCCCCCCCCCTCCATCATGGCTGCATCTGCTGCATATTCCCCACACGGTGTGGCGTTCGCCAACATTCCCCCAGCGTTTGTCCTGCGTTGTCCAAACGTTGCCAGCCAGTGTCGCAACAATGTCAAGCCAACCCAGTGCCAAGGCTCGGGGATGGCGACCGTGGCGGGCCCCAATTATCTCCGGGACAACGCAGAATTCCAAAAATAGCCGCCTTCTCCCCGTCTCCTGAACAGGCCGCCCCAGACATGGCTTGTCCACTTCTGAGAGGCTAAAAGCTCAGTCACCTTTTGTGGTCTTTACCCCAAGAGAGAAAGGAAAGAGCTTCCAAAAATTGCATCACACTATCATGAATTTCCGGGGGCAACCAAAAATGCTGGACATACTTAATCAGTAAAAGGGCACGCCTTCGAAACGCCATTCTTACTGTGATGGCATTAGTGCAGAAGTAAGATTTACAGATCACTTAATGTGCCAGAGTCTTCTGCATAAAAGTATATACAAAGGTTAATATTGCAATAATACCTTCCTGGAGGGCATTGCAATCATTATCTCTGCAGAGATATCAATTAGAAGCACTTTACAGCACATAATGACGGAGATTCCGGTACAAAATGACATTATTATTATTATCATCATCCATAATTTCAGACTGGATATACAAGGCAAAAAAGAGTGGCATAAGTTCAACTAGAGGTAGACTTCAGGGAAAAAAAGTCTGATGGTGACCATCAATCTCACTTTTATGTGGTCAAGCCGTGAGACTGGCGAGTGTCTGTTCCCTGCACACATGAAGGCCGTGTCCACTGCAACGGGCAACAGTGCCAAGGAAATACAGAAGTCCAATAAAGTCAAGGAAAAGAAATAGTAAAAGTTGTATTTTTCATTGCCACTTTAATCCTCCGACGTTATAATGTGTAATGTGTCGTCGCCCGGCGGAAGTTGTGCTCTGCATGTTGGAGAGGGGCGGAGGAATAGTCACGTGATTCAGAGCAGGAGAAGAGGAGGAGTGAGACAAACGACGTGAGTGTCTTCCCATCGGTCAGCAAACGTGTGCTCAGTACTGAACACAGCTATACAGACTCTTGAGTTTTTCTACACCCTTAACCCACCCCGCCTCCTCCCCTCCCAAAAAAAGTTGGTACATCTCAAAGTTTATGAGTGACCTTTGAGCTCAGCTGCGAAACATTAATAACGAGGATTTGTTAAGTTACTGACCCTCTTATCAACAATATGAATAATTGACCGTTGGGCTGGTGGTTGACCAAATTCAGAGAGGGAAGCTGCAGCTATGCTACTGACGTCTGATTTAGCTCTTTCATATTTAATAAGGGAACGAAGCGCTAGGAGGCTCTTTTTTTTTTTTAGAGGGATTTAATTGGGCACCAGTGACATCCATCACGCGGTTGTCATGGGCATGACCTTTCTTTTGGGGCTATTCATAATAAGAGAGTTATGAGCTGGCCTCTCGTATTTCCACCAGCCCGCCCCGCCATTTTTGTTATGGATGCTGCAGCATTTGCAACCTTTGTCGTAAAGAGTATAGAAAGGCGCACGCGTGTCATCGCACGTCCACGGCCCACGCGTCTGGCTTTCGGTGCAGGTCCAGTCGCTGGGATTTCTGGCCGGCATCTCAACTCGTGCTGCGGTGACACACCACACTTGTGGCATCAGGTATGAGAGACACTTTTCCTCACAGAGAAACAGCGCTAGCTATGAGAACTCTTCTCTTCCACTCTTTCTTCTGCCTTTATGCCTGTTAGAATGCATGACTGGCAGGTGTTGCTTAGCGAAACCACAGCATCGCTATGTGCTTTAAATATGCACAATCCATTTTTTTAAACACCACAATTAGCAAACCGATGGGAAAGACATCAGTTGGAGAGCTGTGGTTGATGGCATTCCTAGAAAATCCAGATTGTGGCCAGATTTGTGCCCACATGTAACTGATACCTGACAGCAATGCTAGGCCTGGCCACTTCAGGAACGTGAGATTTTCCAGATCTCAATGCAGCCTAGAGAGTCTGCACACGTGAAAGCAAACTCTTTAAGAACACCTGTAATCCTAATCTTTATGACTCAGATTGGAAGCAGTTTGCTAATACAAACTAACATGTGCCTCATGAACAAATAGAACCTCACACGTGACCCTTAACATCACCTGCTCTGAACCTCATCCTGACACTAATTGCAGTTACTATGGCAATGAGGTAGCAGAATATGATCTTCCATGGTATCTGTCAACCCTGGAAACACAGTAAAAAACCAAATAAGCAAGCAAAGGTAACCAGGGACAACTCTGGAGTAATAAGGGATGATGGGGTTGAAAGAGAAGAGAGGATCCCGCCATCCCTGTGGAGCAGCTGTGCTTAAACAAGACGCGGAGCTGCTGAGGTCTCCCCAACACACCCCACACACCCCAACACACCCCACACACTCCTGAACGGGAGGAGTAGCACCGCTGGGGGATGGAGAGGGTCCTCCACACAGACTCGTTTCATCAGCACAAACCCCTAGAGCCAAACGGGAGGTCCTGACAGGCTCATGCTACAGCTCACATGGAGGAATGAGAGGTGATGAGGGATAGAGGAGGAGATACACAAGGAGGGGAGAGAAAGAGAGAGAGAGAGAGAGATTACCTGCTCTCTCGCCAACTGTAGATGGCCTGCATGACCCGCTGGTCTGTACACTTACGCAGGTCTACGTGTCATCACAGCAACGAGCAGTTACATCGTCCATGACGCCTCCCTCGCAGCGTCGGTGCGAACACAAACCCCGCTGCACGTTCCTAGCGAAAACTGGGTGCACGTGTAATCTCCTCAGACTGGGGGACAAACTTACCTCATTGATATCAATGTATTTATTACAGCAACAGAGAAATATGAGGGAGAGGCAGTGGGAGATATCAGCTTACTCGGGCCTGAAAGGGAAATTGAAGATAAAGGATATTTAATATCCAGTTCACATCAGCAGGGCTGAAGCTTTAATAGGACACGGGGATCCCGCAGGTCTCCAGGACCCTTGTCTCTACCTAAACACACTTTCCTGGACTTTGGGCCGTAATCACATGAAGTACGGGCCGTGGCTGATAAATGTGGCGTAATGGCTCAACGCAGGAGATCAGCCATTTGCCCCATTGGGTTATTAATGCACCTGGGCACTTCCTTGAAGGCTTGAAGGTATTATCTATGCACCCCTCCCCAAAAAAAAGAAAAAGAAAGGATTTATAATTAATTCGCTCACTCTCCTTTCCCCTCTCTTAACTGTGCTCTTATACTTTGTCACATTGCATTAGAATCAGTGGGAGTGCTATGGGGCCCAAGGTAATCACAGCCCGAGACAAATATGCGTGTGCGTTATTGGGGGTAACATTAGGCTGGTGGCTTGCATTCCAGGACGCATTACTGTCGCTTATTTTGCATCTAAATGATAATGAGCACTGGAATGATAACCTATATCATTTAGAGTGAAATATGAATTTAAAGCACTGCCAACCATTTACGGATGGGAGGTGGGGGGGGGGGGGGGGGGTGGGGGGGGGGGGGTTGCGGGGATCACTCAGGTGTCTTCGGCGCTCATTTAAAAAGAAAGAGACGGGGAGAAGCACAGGCATAGTTTTCTTGAAGCAGTAAAAAGACTATTGTTGTCCTAATTATGAGCTGGCTGATGCATTATTTAACAATCCTACATACATCTGCGAGGCTGGGTATGAGCAAAATAATTTATGACAAGATCTCTCTCTCCCTCTCTTTTCTGCCCCTCACTTTAAATCAAACTTCAATAAATGTGCCACCTCTATCCATTTTACATGAGGCCTTGCTGAAAACAGGCTCGGTGCAGGAGTGCGTTGTTTAGAATGCCTCCGACAGCACAGGGTCAGAAAAACAAAACCACACCAAAGAACAGGGAGCTTCACTACGCTGGCTCACCTTGGGCTACACCAGGGAGAGGGAAAGAGAGAGAAGGAACGAGAGGAAGTGAGAGAAGAGCAAAAGAGCGAAAGTTGTAGAAGTGGAGGTGTTTTTTTTCCTAGTTCCACGGACTTTGCCCTGTGACCGGAGAGAGGCGGGACTTAATGCCGCCGCCCCTCTTCGCTAACCCTGGGTGTTAACGCAAGCCGTTTGAATCCGGGCCGCTCAGAATGCGTAAGCAATCCCAAGCCGGAGGGAGGACGCTGTACAATGTCCTTATCACAAAGTCAAGAAAGGGAGCACTCATGCAAGTGCGCAAAGGTCCGGTCTGTATTAAACAGGGTCTGTAGTTACAGGCTCACCTGTGCCTATCCATCATGCCCTTGTGTGGGGAAACACAGGAACTTAAAAGCATAGGCCAAGCAGTCCCTGTGCAGGGTAAGAGCTGCCATAACCCAATTTATATTATATTACACATTGAAATGTGACCCCATAATGACATCACTGAAATTCAATCAAGCCTTTGATTCGGTATTACTTAAGTTGAACTAGTGTCCTTCCTCATGTGAAATTAGAAAATTGAATATGGTGGCTGTTTTTGATCGAGCTAGGGCAGGAGGGGGCAGGAGAGGGCGTGTTGTAGCGTGATGGGCTGGTTGACAGGCATCGGACAGGCATGTCTCAGCTGCACACTTCAATGGTAAAATAACACAGTAAAAAGGACTTTTATTGATTATGGCTCACATGAGCATTATCTATTCGTATGTGTATTTGTTGAATCACAAGTGCCTCGTATTAGATTTCAACAAAACTGGTAGGCACTTCTGAAAGCCATGGAGATCCCGACGTGGTTGTCGTCGACTTCGCCGTGCTGTCGACACGGTGCTGGAGAAGCCCGTGAAAACGCTCGTTTGGAGAGTGACTGACGCACTCGTAATTCCTCCTTCATGTACTCGAGCGATCTGCTCCAGAAGTCCAAAAAAACACACACTCCACTCTTTCCCAGACGCCATCATGGCCGCCACGACATTCCTCAGCATCAGAACGCTTTCTTATTAATCGCTGCAAGACCAAAGCGACGGGCGGGAAAAGGGACGATGCCTTACGAGACTGATCCGCAGGATTTCGGGACTGTCTCTCACCGCTCCCACTCTGAAGTCCAACTCCTCTCCACTTGGAAGACAGAAGGAGGCGGTGCGTGATACTGAAGTCTGCGATATGGCCCGGCCTGCCAGGAGACAACGGCGGCGTTTCTTCCTCCAACGCAAACGTCCGTTCCCACCAGAAACCCGAAAGTACGCGGGCTCTGATGGTGACGGGCGGAAAAAGGCGAGGAACATCAGAGCCTGTTGAATCAGCCAGCAACAAAATGAATATTCTTCACCTGTCTGCTTGTGTTGACTCCTCTTGTTTAGATTTCACAGTGGGAGGTGGGATGAGGGGGGGGGAGGGGTAAAGAAAGCTGCATATTTACTTTTAATTGAAAGGAAATTAAAGATGCATCCACATCCGTGAGTGACAAAGGAGGATCAGAAGGCTCGCGAGCGATGATAGCTTTTGTTTAAGACGGATTTCATAAAGAAAACCCCCCACTGATAATGATAAAGAGAAAAAAAAAAGTCTTGGACATTTCTCCAAATACAATTACCTCTGCATCACCTGATTCAATCAAATAAATTTGCATTCTGTTTGCATGCAGTGTTCCGTGGCCCAGTAAACAAGACGGGGAGAATAAATCTGATGTGTTTTCATGGTTCTGCCTGCCCCCCTGTTTGCTACATTTTATTTGGAATATTTGAATTCTCATGAATCTGTAAATACCTTGCCATGTGTGGATGAAATTAAAATGCTTTTGGTGCAAGGAGCGTCCTCTCGCGATCAGATGAGATAGACGCCATGTTTGAAGAAGAAATGTTTGAGACTGTTTGGTGGAGATGGTTGTCAGGCTGAAGGGAGAGGTGATTGACACTCACCTTAGTTAGGGGGCGGGGCATGAGGTCGCGGCTGGCTTGTGCGCATGGTGACCCTTCTAACATACTGGAGGAAGGACATCACATGAGATAAACATCCAGCCAGGTCTCATATGAAACACGATCACATTACATCACTGATATGGATAACGCGGGACATAAATACACAATGCACTCCTCCCCACCACCACCCACCCACACACACACACACACACACACACACACACACACACATCCACCATTGCAGACTCAGCAGTCAAAATTCTCCCGCCACATATATTTGGGGCTTCAGTCAGAGGCCCTATGGGGGACACACGCCGACAGGAGACGAGTCCATTTTCTGGCCAAATAAGAAGCCCACATCCATCCATCTTCCTGTTCTCTCCCCTCCCACTGTCTGAGACCACAGTCATCTTCACTCATCTTCATAGGCCTTCAAGCACAGAGGCGATCCGTCAGCCAGGGCGGGGTCAGACCAGCTAAAGCAGAGCGAAGCTGTCTGCAAATGGGCATGTGCTGATCTCCCCGTCCCACTGGGCCACCTTGCCATGATGAATAATACCATAAGGATAATGGAGAGATACAAGGGGGATGAGAGCAACGCTCCCTCCTGATTCGCTTGATTAATGAAAGCCACTAATCCGAATGGCGGGAAATGCGAGCAACGAGAAACAAACGGCATGTACGGTGGGCGCGACCTACACGCGCATTAAAACTTTCGTAGTTTTACAAGGCGTCGTCCATACGAGGTTCCAAGCAGGAACGAACTGGAGCGAGCGCATCTGATCGTGTAAGTGTATCCGCGCGTGGCCCGCGTAGGTTGCCCTATAAACCGCCCAGCTGCTTCCTGTTCTGTGCCAAAGCATGGGGGTGCTTTAGAAGAGCCGCGTCGCTTAAACGCTTCAGCCTCCAATATCCTCCAACTGCTCCATTAACACAGATCTCCGGGCAGGGCGTCGGCCTCCGATACCCCGCCTCCTCACACCACAGGCCTCACGCTGGGCCATCTCAGCGAGGAAGGGCTGAGAATCACCTTTCACGTAACATCTCAATAGCCGAAGAACCGAGAGAGCACGAAATCCATAAAAGAGGGTTTGAGGGTGAAGATGAACGGTTCTCTTTGTGTTGTCGTGCGTGCAAACTCCCATTGGCCCTGCTGACCCCGTGCTCCGCCCCCGTGCTCTTCTACGTAAGCACTCAGGAATAATCAGACAAGCCACAGACATTTTCACACAAAATACATTCCTAGATGGTAAATTCCTCCGCTTTCTGTACAAGGGTACAGAGCATTTGGTAATGCGTGTGTGTGTGTGTGTGTGTGTGTGTGTGTGTGTGTGTGTGTGTGTGTGTGTATGTGTAGGGGGGGTTTACAGGACTCTTTAACGGCAGGCCAACCACTGCGTGGTGGCATAATAACTACGGAGACTATTTATTTTTAATTGATATGCCCTTTCTTAGTATGAAAAGAACAATTATTCTAAGCTCTGCAGGCCTCTCATGTGCACAGTATGCTATCGAAACAAAAGGAGCTCTGTGTAGAATGAGCAGGAGAAGCTGTATTTCTGCCAGAACCTTTTTTATGTCAATTTTTATATCAAAGAACAATAATTCTGGCATTAAAACTATTCTATGCAGCAGCGTAATATCAGATTTGGTGATTTGCTGGATTGATAGGGTATTAAATGCAATGATACGAGATAGTCGCCAGTTAAAAAGAGAGCGACTTCATGTTAAGTGCATATTACATTCATGGTGTGCTGCATAATTTGATATGAGAATATTTCTCATGGATTGTCATATGAAGGGAACTGTTAAATATTTCTGAAGTTGATAAAAAATGATAAGCTGTTTTATAGCATTAAATGGAAAAATCAAAATCAAAAATGCCCACTAGTTTCATGTTTCTGGTCTGCAACTATTGATAATGCAGGACTAAATCGTTTTGTGCGGTTTTTCTTTCCCGTTCTCTAGACTTTTAAAAACACTTTTCTAATTTAAATCAAGTAAAGCAGATGCACTGTGTCAGTTGTTTTATTAGATCCTGACACATTTTAGCTGTAATCCCTCAGTAATATATTAGACAGTACATCTTTCTCTCCTTCACAGAAAAAAAAACCGTCAAGCTGAAGTGGATCACACATTACTGTGTTGACTTTTAACGGAATAGAAATTGCCTCTCATCATTAACTGTTCCTCCTATGTCCGTGTGGCTGACGTTTATTTTAAGAATTTATTCGTTTATTTAAGGTGAAACAGAATGGTGTGGCGGAACATGAAAAGTAATCAGTCACTACGACTTAACAAGAACCTGGTCCCATTAAACGAATTCTAAAGCCTTCGGTGGGGAAGTAACGTTGTACGTCAGCAGTTTTCTGAAGGGCTTTGCTTTGAACTTTCCTAGCGACGGGATAACAGCGCGTTTATCGCCGACATCGCCAATAGAGAAACAATTAAAGGCTATCGATGACTCTAAAGATGCGGAGGGTGGAGGAGGTGGGGGAGCTGTGGTGGAGACTGCAGGCCCAGCCCCTGTTCGCCTACCTCCTGGAGACACAAATGTCAGCGTCGAGCAGTTTGCAGGCTCCCTGCTATGCGTTTGGCCCATGCCGAACCAAACTGGCTCCATCTTCTGGACTCTTGGCATTCCCCACTCGGCGTGATGGCCATCGATGTGTCACACGACGGCCCAGTCCTCAGAAGCTACCTCCTTCAAAATATCACCACCATCTTTTCATCATTTCTATTACGTCTCGGGTCTCACACCAGCAGTCACTCTGCACGTAGCACAGAACACGCCAGGGGTCGAATGTCTGTGTTGTATTTGACCCCGCGCTCTGCGCCGTCAAGTGCCGACCCCAGAGAAAGAGCGGCCTTGAGAAGATAGAGAAGAAATGCTGGTCTAGAGGATTAGTTCTTAGTCACCTCATTGAAGTATTAAACTTAAAAAGAAAACTACCAACATCACATGAAAAGGTCTATGGGGGGGGCACTGTTGACATAAAACACTCTCCCCCTGCCCAGCGCTACCACTGTGGAAGTGTAGGTAATGTTTTTAAAAGAGAGATGTCACAGGGGATTCACTAGCACCGCGAGGAGTGACAGTGCCGCTAAACTGCTTTGGCAGAAGATGACAGGCACATTCCGAAGAAATAAACAGTACACACAGTAGGCACAAGTTCGTCTCCGGTACTTAAAAATATCCTGTTCAATCCTGAAACATTCCATAATTGGGCGGCAGATGAAGGGTGTGAGATGGAAAGGGGGGCATTTTGGTGGCTACTTTTCTCTCTCTCTCTCTCTCTCTCTCTCTCTCTCTCTCTCTCTCTCTCTCTCTCTCTCTCTCTCTCTCTCTCTCTCTCTCTCTCTCTCTCTCACTTTTGCACTGTCTTTCTCCCTCTCACTCTCACTCACTCACTCACTCTCACTCCCTGTTCCATTTTTTTAAAGCTATTACTACCATTACAATGTGAATCTGTGGCCCCTGTGGATTTACTTTGTGTTTTGTGCCAGCGCTTGCTAAAGGGAACTCCATGTGGAATAAGCTAATCCCTTTCAAATGGGACACAGCCGCTGTGGACATGACTTTACCAGGGGCGGGGGGGGGGGGGGGGGGGGGGGGATTGGAATGATGTCACCCATTTAAAGTTTGGACTCCAAACACACAACCATCTCCACACACACACAACCCCACCATTTCTGCTGCCTCCCCTTTGAAAGTAGCAGCCAACTGCAATAATCACCCCCCCCTTCCAAGAAAAAAGTATTTATCAGATGGAGAGGTAGAGGTGAAGCAAGATTACACAGAGAGTAAGTACGTGTCCTTATTACCATCCCAGTGAGTTAGACATGAGGGGGACAGAAGAGGTGATCCGGAACAAAAAAAAGAGGTGTTGTGAGAGGAGGAGGGAAGCATGGACCGAAGTCATGCAGGAAGAGAAAAAGAGAAGGAACACTCGGCAAAAGAAAGCACGATAAGAGAGGGGAAGACACTAAGTGTGGAGAGAAAAGCTTTTTTTGGGGTGTTGAGGGGTGAGGGCAAGAGCTGTCATTCTCATTATTCCCTCATTATCCCACAGCCACAACAGCCCTTTCTCCCTTCTGTTTACGCACATCCTCTTTTCTTACAGTTTTTTTTGTGTGTGTGTATGTGTGTGTGTCTTTTTTGGTAACTTATTCATGAGCACGCAGACCGAATATGCAGTGCGGTGCAGTTTATGTCTAATTTAGTAAATATCCTGACACCAGTCGAGGCTGTCAGCAGATCCTCGTCTCTCCTCCACCGCTGCGCTTTGTTTATCAGGTGGCATTAAGTTGGGAAAGGGCAGAAAACGCAGATACCCAGAACCACCCCCCCACCCCCCCTTTTACAGGAGAGCCAGCTTATCTATTCAGACTTCTGAAAGATTTAGGAGTGTGATGCAGTGTGATGACTCCCCCGTCAGACGTCATGCTCTTTGGTGGTCAGTGTTGCGGACCCGGTAAAGCCAGTCGACGGCGGCGGGTCCACTCTGAACATTCTGCTCCTCTGTCCTCCCCTCTTCTGTTCTCTTCTTCCGTGCCCTCTCTGATGGCTTAAACGGACCAGCAGCCAACAAAGGGAGAGAGGGAGAGAGAGATGAAATATATTTTGACTGTTTTATGGAAAAACAATCTGACACAAAGTAATATTCATCTCCAATGAATCCAATATTCTTTTTGGAATGATATTAGACGGTATCTATTATATCTTCCATTGTGTTCCCATCTGCCCTTTTCAGGATCTAAATTATGTGCATTAGTACGTAAATGGGCTAATGCCTGTCTGTATTTAGCAGGCTACATGCCGTGAATATATTCTCTGCTTCAAGAAGTAATTGGTAATTACAGTGGTCATTTAGGCAATCACTGTCTCTCCCAGATTCATGTCATTCTTAAAAATAACTAGCTCTTAACCTTTGACAGAATTCTACAGAAACGGTTCATCATCGCCCCCGCTTTGATTAATTTTGTGCACACACATTCTCTCTCACTTACAAGTGCAACCACACACACACACACGTGCATGCACATACACAAACACACACACACACACGCACAAACACACACACACACACACACGCATGTGCATGCACATACACATGCACGCACACACACACACACACACACACACACACACACACACACACACACACACACACACACACACACACACCTGTGTAACACCACAATAACAGTGATGCTTTGGCATTTGTTAACTGTGGCACTGTGGCTCGTGCATAACAGAGACTGGAAGAGAACACCAGTGTGACTAAAGGGTAGACAGAGACGGAGCTCCAAAACTAGCCGTTCCATTTACCAAACAATTAGATGAGTGGATACACAGGTCATTTTACCTTATCACAACCTCCTACTCCCTCTCTCGCTCACATTTCTCTCTGCTGTCTCTCCCCGTCTCCCCTCTCTCCAGCTCTCTCTCTCTCTCTCTCTGCCTCCCTGCCTCTGTCTCCCTCTCTGACACAAGAACAAATTCAGCACTTTAGCTGTGATCATCTTTTGTCTGGGGTATCTGCTTGCTCTCTTCATATTTCCCTCTCCCTCTCTTTTGTTTCTTCACTCTCGCTCACACATTAGTCATCTCTGCGTGCATAATGGAGTGCTGTAGAGAGGACCTTCTACTCTGTGGATATTGTCTTTGAGAAATAACGAGGTCGACAGCATCAGCTCCAGAACACTTGGCCCGCGTGCACCTAAGATCTCCATTATGTTGATCCAGGCCTCTAAACCAGCTCATCCAACAACATCGCAGCACCGAATGGGAAATCACTGCAGGGTTATCACATAACTTACAATCACAGGCAGAAGGGGCGTTTTCATACCACATGTATGAAACTGTAATATTCAGTATTTACTGTTTATAATGGCAGTGCAGGGACTACTTTAAAAGCCAAGCCATGACAGTCTAGCCCACAAATCAAGTGCGTGGGTGTGTGTGTGTGTGTGTGTGTGTGTGTGTGTGTGTGTGTGTGTGTGTGTGTGTGTGTGTGTGTGTTTTATACAAAGCTTGTAATTTATTCCCATTTAAAGGACAAAAGTCAATATTATGGTAAGGGTGTAAAATATAGGCTTATGTTACATATTAAAGCTGGGTATGGTATACTGGGTCACTTCTACTGCTAGTTTGGATATACATGTGGAAGGACCTGGAGGCCAAAGACGAAAACATTTCCCAAATCAAATATTTGAGAACTCAAGCATCGACAAAAGGGGTTAATGTAATTTAACAGCCTCCCAGAACACTGAACCTTAAAATATGATTTGCACACCTTATAATTCCTTACTCTTGCAGCAACTGACTTTGCTCAGGAGGAGAAATGAAATGAAATTAAGTCAAAGAATAGTCCCTGTAATATTAATGAGAGTTTGTGTGGTGTAATTTAAACCGCCTTTTATGCCTGAGTTGCAAACCTCAAATTATCTACTCAGACAAATACAAAACTTTGTTCTCTAAAAGTTAAATGACAGTGTCTCCTAGCCCAAGGCAGGACGGGAAAGGTTATCGTGTCCTGTTATTCGTGATCCGCCACCTGAAGATGAGGTGACATAAAATAAGCGGGCGAGTGAAGTTCCCGGAGCACATAGTACAGGATGGCCATTTGATAAGCCCTCTGTAGCTCGTGAAGACGTTAAACTGACCTTGTGTCACCTGATCTCTCCATTGTTCGTGTGTCTCCTGGCCATACCACAAATATCTTTCACGCTCTGCTAAAAATAAATCAAATAAATAAATAAACACATGCTTACATATATAATACTTTGTGTAAAACCAGACCCTGGTCCTGCATAGCAACGCGATCTCGCGCCCCCCCACACACATACACATACACCCCCCATGTGCGTCTGCGCAGGCCTGTCAGCTAGCCGGTCTCCACAGGTCTGCCTAAAGTGGATTAGCCGTGATGAATGTGGCAGGCGGGTGAGCGATGTGGAGCCAGTTTAGCCGAAACATTTATATGCGTCAATATCGCTCTCAAAACGCGCAATAAGTCTTATCAAACTGACCCGCAAGTGGAGATGAGCAGAGTGCGGTAAGCTTGCTCTGCGCGCGGCGTGCTTGTGCTGGAATTAGTGTCCTGCTCCAGTGTAAGCCTGTCTCCTTGCAAACACAAAACCATTAGACTTCATCGCAACATATGAACGCAGACTAATGAGGCATATGGTAGGGGATCTGTAATTTAATTTTAATACACAATGCAATCGAAAAAGAGTACCTTTAAGAGAGGCAAAAGGATACAGAGGCATGCAAAGCTGTAAATTAGATACATACAGACCTGCAATTCAGCAAAAAATATCTATTTTTCATCATATCATAGCTTAATTGCACATATAATTAAGAATACATGTTTCTAATGGGTTTTTGTTTTCTCAGAGGGGCTGTTTTGCTATGATTTCTTTGATTGTATTCCCAGAAAGGCAGTCCAATTGTTTGTACAATCAAGCTGCAAAGACTGTGTTCTCTCTCTCTCTCTCTCTCTCTCTCTCTCTCTCTCTCTCTCTCTCTCTCTCTCTCTCTCTCTCTCTCTTCTCTCTCTCTGTGTACTCATTTGTGTATGTGCATGTGCCCATGTTCCTCACCCAGTCTAAGCGTGTATTTGTGATAATTCGGATCACCGCATGAGCACGTTCTCGCTGACACTGTCACCACCCAATTCCGGCCTTATAGGAATTGCGTCCTGGAAGCCGTGCTCTGACAGCACTCCGAGCAGGGCTTTATCACTGCACGTTGGTTCTGGATTTTATCAAGATTTCCCACCGAGTGGCGAAATATTAGTGTGGCAGACGTATCTGCCAATTCAAACTCCCATCCAAAGCGTATCGACCGCGCGGCCCGCAAAACAGCCATTCCATGCGCCTCGTCCTTTGAATTGCTAAAATCAGCTTGGCAAAAGAAGCGGCACCATAAAATTCAGCTGTGGTTTTCTTTCAGCCAAAGCGCTTTTCTTTTGTGGTGAAAAAAAGAGAGAGAGAGAGAGAGAGGGAGGGAGAGAGAAAGAGAGAGAGAGGAGGGAGGGAAGAAAAGCCTAGGTCTTAGCTGCGTAAGAGCATGGGGAACTCATGGGTCCATCTGGCACCCAGAGAGGAGGCTTTGTCAGGATCCATCCAAGACACACGGCTGCAGAAGGGTCCTTTTCTACAGCACCTGCAAAAATACCTCCAAGCCCAGCCAGACGCTGCCTGGTCCCCTGCCTGACGCCAGTGCGCCTGTCCCAGTGGTATTGTTCCTCACATGGGGCTGCACCACTCACACTGAGTCCTTACGAGGCCATAAAAGTTTTCTTTTATAAACATGCACAGCCCTGAAGAAAAGCATTAGAGGAGATACAGGCAAGGAAAGGTATGACAGGAAGACCGTACGGGGCAGAAAAGAATGAGAGAGAAGAGGGGGGTGAAGTGGAGGTGGAGCAACAGGATGCGGAGGCTGTGGGGTGTGCTGAGAGACGCAGACACAGACAGACGAGTAAGAGGCAAATGTCAGAGAGATAGAGAGAGGGAGAGAGAGGATGGAGAGAAGGAGAGAGAACAAGAGAGGATAGAAGGTGAAGGAGAAAGGGTGGAGAGAAGGAGAAAGGGTGGAGAGGAGGAGAGCGGAGAGGGTGGAAAGAGAAGGAGAGAAGGGACTGGGTGGAGAGAGAAGGAGAGAGGGTGGAGAGAGGAGAGGGGATGGCTCTATTATTTACTCAGGCATACCTCATGCTTGACTGCGCTTCGTTAGAGAGGGAGGAAGGATGTCGAGCCTTATCGCCGGTGCCCAATTTTCCGCCGATGTCAATACGTTCTCAATTGATTCAAGTGACAAAGTCGGTTAAATAATTTCTAAGTTTTGCAGAGGACATTTTAAAAGGCTGCTTGACTCTGTTGAAGCTGTTAGTTAAGGTTCACTGCGCGAGGAAGTCTGCAGGGGAAAACACACACACACACACACACACACACGCACACACACACACGCACACACACACACACACACACACACACACACACACAGCCTCATGCACATGCTCATGCACACGCTAGCTGACCATTAAATGAGTTTAATGCAGACTATTTCACAGCTGTTTTTTATGAAAATGAGAATTAGGTTATGCTTGAAGCACACTGATGATAAATCCTTTCTAAGCTTAATTATGATATTATAAAATTGTGCCCTGCACGGGCACATACAACTTTTAAAGTGTATTAAATACCACAATAATTTTTTAAAAAACACCATAATCTCTACATATAATTACAACTCTGTGAGTAATTGCGTATGAGAGTCAGAGGTGAAGGTGAATTTCATGTCTGCATTACCGTCTCCTGTAAGACAGACAGTACTGTAGATCTATAATGAAACCACTCAAAAAGCACTGTATCTATTACAAACATAATGTGACTCTCTCCACAAAATTCACTCACATGCATCAGAGAGTGCCTATTTCCTATTTTTAGCCTTGTCTGTGCTGAAATTATCAAATCAACTGGCACAACATAGGAGAAAGCACTCAGTAAAGATGCACAGTAAAGGATCCTACCATCACAGCTGAGAAGCACAGAATGTGTCCCAATACATCACTAACCGAGCCCCAGGCAATCGCGTTTAAAAGCACAAACATTGATTGCCTGTAGACCTTGAGAAAACGTCTATATTTTCACTCCCAGATACCATGATGTACTTTGAGAGAGTAAGAGAAAAAGATCAGGAGAGACAGACAGAGGCGTTGAGAAAGAGAAAAGACGAGAGAGGAGAGAGAAAGAGAGACAGGGGGAGTGAGCGGGAGAGAAGGGGGAGATGTGCGCATGGCGTTGTTCTGCACGTCTGTAACTAGAGGTGGTAGTAAAACGCTTGGCCGCGGGTATCAGGTGTTGCGATCGAACGTGCTGGCCGTCTGACCCCGGGGGCTTCCAGGCTGTGTGATCTGCGTGTCTCTGGAGTGGGTGGCAGAAGGTTACGACGAGCCACTCCAGAAGAGGAGCAGCGCGGGGCTGCGGAGACACAGAGACCGGTCCCAGGGAGAAGTGGTAATGGAGCTCTATTAGAGGGTCAGCGCAGAGCAGTGGAGAGGAGGAGAATAACTGGAGAACCGGGGGCCACTCAGCCTCGCGCCTGACCTGTTAGGTGTGCGCTTCACGTCTGTAGTTTAACACCACCGCTTAAAAACACACACCACTTAACCACAGACGGACACTCCTGTGCTCACACACCCTCACATGCACACACACACAAACACACGCGCACAAACCCTCACACACACGCACACAAACCCACACAAACACGCATGCACACACACACACACACCTCTAACACAAACAGACAGCGGCTACGTCTCTGTGCATTCAGCGCAACATATTTCTACGCGCCTCCAGCACATTCGATTGCGGAGCGAGGAGAGTCATCTTTCTCCGAGCAACTGGCGGGGGTTATAAAGCGGCTCGCGACGGCGGCTGCAAGCGGAAGGAGGTCGGCACGGCTTCATTTCGGACCCGAAGTCTCGCGCGACAGCCTCATTCCCCTCTGCGTGAAGAGAGATGGCGTCAGCGCCGGGGTTCTGACAAGTCTACCCCATTAGAGCCCACGCTTAACTCCTCAGAAAGCTTCTTAGCGCCACGCCGGCCCCGACCACAATCCATCACTTCCAGTAGTACAGCTCCTTATCCATCTAACCAAGAGACGGTCGCTGGCTCACGCGAGAAGGGAAGGAAGTGTGCTAAGCGCCGCCTTATCAAATCCCAGGCCGAGGCCTTCTTCTCCTGCCTAACTGTGGCGGATGACCAGATGTACTGTATGAAGCTGTGAGGCTTTCTGGAGGGGGGGGGGGGGGTGGGGTCGGGGTGCTGGGGGGGGTTCGTGTCTTACTGATGCCCCGGTTGATGCCGGACCCAAAGAACACACAGGCCCGGCGTCCAAGCGGAGATCCTCAGAGGACCCCACACATCCCTTGCATGTGGGCCGCGATAAAGCGTGCGCCAGAGCCTTGAAAGTTGTGGGCCAGAGTTTTTTCGCCTGAAGAAAAAGCGAAAGGAAAATGAGAAAGTTTAAGCTTGTTTAGATTCCTCCCCCTAAAGACAAGCAGGCACGCCATCTGTGAAGATTCTCTCTCCAGCCATGGCCCCCCACCCTGGGAAGAACTGGTGGAAGGGTTGGGGTGTCAGGTTGGGGGGGGGGGAGCTTTGGGGGGGGATGACGGGGTGGGGGTCGCCCATATAAGAAAGTCATGCACAGAACAAACTGACTTCTGAACGTGTAGGTACGAGGTAGACACATGTCGAACACCCCCTCTTTTATGTGAATCTGCACCCTGCGACCTCTTGGCAGTGAAACTGTACACAATGACCTCCCCTTCTGTTCACTTTTGGCGGGATGAGAAAGCAGAATGGAGTCTCTCTCTATCTCTCTCTCTCTCTCTCTCTTCTCTCCTCTCTGTCTCACTCCCTCTTTGTCCCTCTCTCCTCTCTCCCTTCCATTGGGTGTATCGAAAGGAGTCAGCGGAACATGCTGTCTGACTTTGACATTGCCTGCTCGCCTCGAAGGGTGGCTTCCTTTCACCGAACCAGATCCCTCGTCTGTGGCATTGCAATGCTCTTTTTTTTATTTTTTTATTCCTCTTTCCTGGGAAAATCTGCCAGAGCTTATACATCCAAGCCAACGCATGAACTTTCAGTCAGGGATTAGCCGGATTTTCCAATGTGGATCTTCTTTTGTGAATTTGGCCAGTGCAAGCTCCATCGCTGGCAAAGCAAACGTAAATAGAATATGATCCCTGGGCCAATGGGGATTGCCTTGCTTATTTCAAAGAAAGACTTCAACAAAAAAAAAAAAAGAAGCCGTGGGCCACTTAGCCAGCTCTGAAAGCGTGGCTCAGCGGCGGCCCGAAGTGGCGGCCCGAAGTGGCGTCCACGCGACAGACCACCAAAAAAGCCCCCGCCCGCTCACACGGCACTCCGCCACGTTTGCGACGCCTGCGGAAGAAACCCAGGGAAGCCCACACGGAGGGGAGAGAGCGAGAACGGGCGACGGGAAAGACGATAACGACCGAGGGAGGCGGGCCTGAGCGAGCGCGCGACGCTCCGGTGGCCTCCTGCCTCGTCTGCTCCGCCGGAAGACCTCGACGTCGTCTCTCCACCCACGCGTCCCTCTGTGGGTGCGCAGACGCTAGGCCCCCCGCGCCTGCTGTTGCGCCCCTGACGAAGTCCACTTAGCCAGATCTAGATGCTAATCCTGGCTTAGTGCACTGTCTTGTCAGATAAGGCCGCAGGCCGTCGACACGGGGACCGCTTCTGCACACACCGACGGAGTTCTCCATATGGCTGCACGCCACTGTGCAACACACCGAATTGGACCAAACTCCACTGAAAGTGCGCATGTGTGTGTGTGTGTGTGTGTGTGTGTGTGTGTGTGTGTGTGTGTGTGTGTGTGTGTGTGTGTGTGTGTGTGTGTGTGTGTGTGTATTGTTTTGCAGAGTGTGTAAATGTCCTGCGCAGACGAACAAAAGGAGCCCAGGAAAGACTTCCACACAAGCAGGAGTTTTATCTTAAGCAGAACAATGCGGGAATGTGCCACCCGTTTGAGCTCTGTATTTGTTCTTTAAATGTCAGCTCTGAAATCCTGCACAGGCAGGACGCTGTAGCTGGACACAGGCAGCCGCCGGATGGAGCTGCCCCAGACTAACACTTATGCTGAACTCATGGGAACTGTGGGGAACTTACAGAAACACTCATCTGGAGACAGGTGACATTTTCAAAATGACCTGATTTCTTTTTTCTCCTTTCCAAAATTTCTTATCTTATTCAGTGACGGTCATCTTTTCTACAACTCCTCTTTCTTTCCTCCTCCTCTGATAGGACACACATACACACACACACACACACACACACACACACACACACACATACAATGGTACAGGTTAAGGATTTAATTAGGTTCCAGCTGTCCTGTGGTGAGTAGAAGGTATCAAGTCTCCATAATATAAACAAAGATTCCTCAGGTTTGTGTGTGTGTGTGTGTGTGTGTGTGTGCCAGAGTTTCAAGGATTCCAGGCCAAGTGTGGCCCACAGGTGCAGGGATAAAAGAAAAAGTCTGCTGCCTACTGTGCATCTCTCCTGACTCAAAACTATAGATGGTCACTGACACCAGGTTACAGTATGCTGTGTCCACGAGCTCCAGTGTGGAGAGGCCAGCACAGACGGGGTTAAGTCCGCCAGGTCCCTTTGGGGCAAAGTGTCTGTGCCGTCCCACTTTTACTTCCTCACCTATTCATGTCCTCCTTTGTTCCTTAAGTTCTTTTTCTACACTCCAATCCGTGTCTAACAAACTCTCTTCTTTGTTTTTGTCTCTGCCGCGGCTCTTAAGTTGCTTGTTTCTCCGCTGCTCCGAGCGCTTGTGCTGCCTGCTTGTTTGGCCGATTAGCGTGTAGGCTGCAGCTGTGTGTGTGTGTGTGTGTGTGTGTGTGTGTGTGTGTGCGTTGTGCGTGCGTGTGTGTGTGTGTGTGTGCTGCCTGCATGCAATCTTTCCTTGTGTGTGTGTGTGTGTGTGTGTGTGTGTGTGTGTGTGTGTGTGTGTGTGTGTGTGTGTGTGTGTCGTGTGCCTTCTTGGGCTTCTACAGGCCCTGGGGGTGATATGCTCAGCGTAAAATGGCCCTCCATTCTGCCCACCTATCTCCCCCAAGACGAGGCCACAGCCTCCCTGTGGAAAATCCCCGTCCCCGAGCGCTGGGAGAAGACGGGAGAGGATTAGGTGTTCCGCCTGAAAAAGCACGCTAAATTAAGTCCTCACTGTTTATTTTTACACTTTGTATTGTAAATTAAAATGGTGGAAATTCATCTTATTGTATTTTTTTATTATTTTGTTCCTCTCAATTCCCGCAAATCAGATTGTTCTCTGTGCGAGAGAGTGTGACACGCTTTTAGCACAAGGATGACGATGATGAGGGGAAAAAATGCATCAGAATAAACACAAATGCACACAGACACACACAAACACACACACACACCTCTGTTTACAGGAATCACATACACTGAGGAGTCTTATTTCAGTGAGAGTGTCTTTCTCTAATATTCAGTTCGATTCAATTTTATTTATATAGTGCTTCACACAGTAAACTGCCACAGAACAGATTTACTGGGGCCTGGGCCCCAATCCCCCAGTTGAGCAATACAATAGCAACACTAGCAACCCGAAAGGCTCAAGTCAGGATAAGAAACCTGCAGAAGAGCAGGGAAGCCCTAGAGGGCAGGCGGTGTTCCTCACATTCACCATTCACCAGGGCTAACAGCCTCAAAGGCAGATGTCAGGATATGACAACATTTGTGGCCCCCACATGTGCCTGCACTATACTGCCCACATAAAGGACTGAGTTCAGATATTAAGAGATACTGCTGGGATACTGTTGAGGCACATGACCAGACCATCATATCCTCCAGGCCCTTTGGGGCAACTTGTGGGATTCAGGGGTCCACAGTGTCTTGAAACATGTCATGATTGCGGCTGAATGTTAAACGTTAGCTGAAAAGCAAATTTGGCGGTTCACATGACGACACAACAGACCAATAAAAGATGGTGATTACGCTCTCCAAATCAGCCGCCTCGCTCGCGGAAAGCCAGAGAGTGGCGAAATCAGGTCAGATCGTCTCATCAACATGCTTTCCAAAGGGTTCCGCACGGAGACCTTCTCCGCTTAAGCCTGCTTTAAAGTCCCATCCATATTCCATCCGCATTCCCCTCCCCTCCCTCCTGTCACGATACCTCAGGAAACCAATAAAATAAATCAATAATGATTCTCATATGAAATAATGACTGCATGCTGAATGTATTCGACCCTCGCCCCCCACACTTGGATTCCGCGAGCTGAATTACTCTCACAGTAAATTATGCCCGGGATGCAACCTGGCTACACATGAACCGGCACGCCGGCATCCTTCAGCGAGACAAGGCAACTATGTAGGTGAGGGAGAAAGCCGGAGCAACTCCTCAAACTCCCTGGAACTCATCTGCGTTCTCTGGCGGTAGCGCTTGGGGTACACTCCCCCCCCCCCCCCCACCTCCCCAACACCACCACCTCCTCCTTCCCAGTGCAGCATGGGCCGTGACCGTGCGGGGCCAAGGAAAAAGGCCGGGTCTCCACGGAAATTCTCAAGTGACATTTTGCACAGGTGAACGTTAAAAGCCACCCGCCTGAACAGAGAGCTGTTATGCAGACAACCATCTCTGTAGTCTTTAAGATAAATAAAAGGACGCCTCATTGACTTGTCTAAAGAGCCCCCCCCCCCCCCCCCCCGTTCCCCCACCCCACCCACACTCCCACCTCCCTCACTTTCCCCTGCACTGAAGGAGAAATTTGCCATTACGACAGCACGGCCTTGGCGGGATTGCAGAGGATAGTAGACCGTAGAAGGCAGCAGTGGGAATTATTTACAACGGGAGGAAAACGTACATGTTTACAGCTGAGCAGTTCTCTCTCTGTGAAATATCACTCAGTGGCAAACACAAAACAAGTGATCAAAAAAAAAAAAAGTCCACGTGATATTTCAGCTGGGGAGTCAACACTGGAGAGACCACAGATTCTAAAATTCGTTGCCACATATCAGGATCTTTTTATACACAGACATGCTAGCAGGCTTCCCAAAATGAAGGATTCCTTAATGTATTCTAGTATATTACTCTAAATGGTTTCATCAGTCTTTGAAAAGTGAGAATATATGCCATTTTATCATCTCCCCATAATGGAGGCTGGGTCTTTGCCAAAGGCCTCCAAAGCCATACAGGGGGATGGGGGTGAGTGGATGGGGGTGGTGTGGAGGGTGGGGGGGGTTCGTTGGAGGGAGTCAATCAGTGCCAATGAAGGAGAGAGAGAGAGAAAGAGAGAGAGAGAGAGAGAGAGAGAGAGAGAGAGAGAGAGCAACCTTTTCCCCCCATCCAGCCTGCCATTTTCCCCGAAGTTATTTGTTCAAATGCACTGCATCACTCTTTAAAACTCCTCATTAATCAATCCAGTCTTCTTATTATTTCTGTAAATGCAGCTGAGATTGCTAAATAAAAAGAGATTTCTCGTTCAGGGAAAGAAAAAAAAAGAACACTGAAATGAAACCGCATTCATTGGACCCTAAAATGTTTTGATGGCTTTTCAGAGGCACATTATATTTACATAGGAATGTGTCATTAACGTCAACGGCGAACCAGAAACTATTAAACTAATACAATGCTAAACTGAACAACCTTGAGAATTTGATTAGAGCCATTGTGAGTTTTAAAAATGCTCCATTCTTGGGTTAAAACAAAAGACTGATGCTTTCAGCTATGCTAATAATTCAGCTGTCAACATTCATTGATGTATCTGACTTCTGCAGCTAGCATTTACATACTATATATATAGCAAAGGAGGAGGGGGGCGTGGGATCTATGCACAGAATCATAATAGAGGTTTGAAACAAACACGCAACTGTTTGTGTTTTCATTTCAAATTAGCCGCTGTAATTTTCAAGAAGACTGCAGGCATGTTTGGCTCGGTAAAGTCATGCGTTTTGGAGCAGTTTTAATTCTCCTATTATTGCGCTCGCCGGAGAGACAGCGATTTCCTGCCCGGTTCTGAGCACTGCCAAGTGCTCTTAAAAGCTAGTGAATAATCTTTGCTCTGAGCTCATCTCTGCCTGAATATCAGCCTCTCAGTGATCTCCTTAGACTGTTTATTAAGCGTGCGTGTGTGAGTGCATGAATAAACCCAAGACGGAGGTGTGTCAGAACGTGGAAACATTATGCTGTGTTTATGCGAAAACTAGCGAGGACCTTGCGACGTTGGGCTTGCACGTGCAACCGCTGAGACGTTGTCACGAGACGTGAATATTTTTAAAGTTTATGTGGCACGCGCATGCCTGTTTTTTTTAGTTATTATCCCAGAGCATCTGCTCTCTGAAGCCCAGCTGTGTAAAATTATTATGAAATGAGGAACGTAAATAGTAGAAAGAACGGGAAGATTTCCCTTCTGTTGAAGACCACTCACAGGTGACGGCACCAGCGCCATTATTTCTTTTAATTGGCATTTAGCCATTTAGCTTTTGCTCGGCAAAGTTGAACTTCAGAATGGCTTAACGAAACGCAGATGGTGCGCACAACATATTTACATGTTGCGAATAAGTGAATATGTGATGAGCTAAACAAATGTTATCAAGGTATATAAGTAAACACTTATAGTGGGAAGAAAAAACAGTATTTTATGTCACAGTTAGCATTTTAATATGTTCTCCCAAGATTCATTTATAAATAAGGCTGTGGAATTTAATAAGTAATAAGCACAATGTTTCAAGAAAAAAAAAGAAACAGCTTCAATGAAATAAGAACCTATTTGTGTCATTATCTGTTTGAACATATATTACATTCTTTGTGAGATATTTAACATTGTTTTATCATACCCTGGAGATATTTTACACAGTGATCTAATTAAAGCCACAGTTGTGCCCAGTATCCTATTAAAAAAATCTATATATTCTATATAATTATAAAATAATGCATTATTTAATATATAAACCCCAAAGCCCCGTGTGTGTGGCTATAATTTTAATCAGCAGGAAAATGAATAGACTTCTCTGTCTCCAGCCCTGTTTAGAGGCTTAATTGTAAAAAGAAGTAAATTTTGATTGTTCTCTAAGTTTGTGCATCTAAAATAGGGGGAAAAAATGAAAATGATTTAGCATGAAAGCATGCATGAAATCTTGTTTTAAATCATTCACGATCCATGTAACAAAGTGACTGTGATTATGCTGACTGAGGCCATCATTTAACAGCAAACTGAAGGATAAGTGTGTGTGTGTGTGTGTGTGTGTGTGTGTGTGTGTGTGTGTGTGTGTGTACTGAAGAAGTACAGAGAAACAGAGATGAGAAGCTGGTACTCTGAGAAGGCGTGCCTGTGAAGGCCTCTGGATCATCACTTTGTGTGGAATATTACACGCCATCATATTGTTGCCCGCCACATTGTTGCTAAAGCAGCCCATTAAAATGCAAGCATGTATATTAAAAAGCAGCACTGCCTTTTGATGGATGGCCGTCCGCCTATGAATAAACGTGCATATTGATTGGCAAAAAGGTGAAAAGCAGTTTGACACAATTATTTCCGAAAGGAGCCCCCACTTTTCCGCATTCTTTAAAAGCCACTTTAAATGCCCCTCACTTACATTTCCTTATAGAGGACCCCAATGACTCTCCTGGAAAATAATAATTATGAAACTGTATGAATGCCATAGTGTACACTGTAGGCTCAGTGGACCCAGGAGGCCCCAGCGCAGACCCAGACAGGCATCTGGGATGGTGGAGACAGGAACCAACCAGAATCCTGCTCAAAAGCCCTACTGCTGTTTTCCTCCTGCTGTACTGTCATATCCCTTTATGTTTTGTCTTGTTTGTTTGTTGTTTGTTTGTTTGTTTGTTGTTCCTCTTAGATAATGCAATACCTGTCCAGAGTCTCCAGATTCAGATATGAATGTGGAATTTGATTAACCCGAGTCTGATCTTCGTTGTTTTCACCAGAGAAAGCTCTGGAAAAGCAGTCGGCACGTTGGCCACTGGACAACATATGGCAGACACACGGGTCTGGGACTGGACCAGGGGGAGTTATTGCAAAACCTGCACAAAACATATATTGAACAATAACTGTGTAACACGGCGGAACTTATGCTAAGCTGCCATCTGAATTGTGTGTTCACAGGGCAGTGTTTTTCCAGTAATCACATCAGCCGCACTTACACATGTAAGACGCTGACTTAACGTGGAATAGGATAAAGGAAAAACAGACATCTGACAATGGAATAATATTACGATCTCCCCTTCACTTTTCTCAGGAGCAGAGAAAGAGTGCTCTGATGCTCAGGATATGGCTGCTTCCTAAATGAATTCGCTTTTGCATGTGTTGTGTGCTATGAATGAAGCTTAGCTTATTAGAGCCCCTTTTGTGTGTGTGTGTGTGTGTGTGTGTGTGTGTGTGTGTGTGGTTGATTCTTATGATCACCTCACACCTTTCACCACGCTCGTTGCTCTCAACTACAGAGATGGACACTCAACCATATCTAGACCTGTCAGTCAGATAAACAGACAGAAACACACACACACACACACACACACATAAGTCCACGCATCTGGTCAGAGTTCCTCTGTGTTATTATTTAAAGAAATCAGACATCTCAGGCAGGCTATGGTGCCCTCCTGCCCTCGTCTGTGTGGTTAAAAGCGCAGACCTTCGGTCTTCTGGGGAGTACATTTGTTCCGAGAATAGCGTACGTGGCTAACAGGAAGTGCGGTTTGTGTTTTTAATGTGGTTTCCACTGGCATCAATCATTCCGTACAATTAGGCCAATTTCTGCTCAATTTTCTGATTTCTGAGGAGCACAGCCATGCTGACAACACAGGCTGGACACACACACACTACACACTCGTTCACAGGGGAAAAGACAAAGCAGGTGTCTTTATAAGTGAACATGCAGTGTTGCTTTTCTTTCATTGTTTCTCATCAAGTCTTTGAAAGACCAGGGCACACCTACGGTACACTCCTGTTTGCTCCCACCTACTCATAGACCTCAAGTGGCATTTGTTTTCCATGGCAACCAGATTAAATTAGGTGAGTGATTATAGCTTATTAACACCAAATGCTGTTAGTGTATTCTTACCATTTTGTATGTAAACACTTTCCCCTTGTAGCGCTCTTTACTGGAAATTGCTTTGTACAGAGTAGAAGGCCTGGAGCACGGTTATAATAAAAATATAATTATGACTTAGACAATAGCCACTCAGAGACAGTACCCCTCCTGGTCTCTTTCCTGAGAGCCAGTGGTTGCAAGTCACCAGGTATGGCCAACCTCAGTAATGAACAATGAAAATGCCCCCCCCCCCCCCCCCCCCCCCCACTTCCCCAACCACTTTCTCCCTCTCTCTCTCTCTCACACACACACACACACACACACATCCGCTCTCTAATTCTAACTAATAAACCCACTAGAATTAACATTCACAATTGGCGTAATGAGGTGTGGGGGTTTGGACTCTGGTACTTCTTATTGACTGCTCTTGCCCTTAGCTCCACTTTGCATTTAATACAGTACTCCAGGCCAAAGTGATTGTCACGTTATTTGCGAGTTGCAACGAGCTACATGTAATTAGTATTAAAATGAAGCATTTCGTTGATGCATGCTGGTTTATTATTACAAGCGTTGCTTACAGATCATGGGAGTTCATGCACACACTCACATGTGCGTGCACAGTCACTCTCACGTGTGCACACCAACACACCCGCACACACTCTTAGATGTCTCTAAGACTCCGAGACACTCTTAGATGCACACTCATGCTTCACAAACATCTCTCTCTCTCTGATACACACCTTCTATCCCTCTCCCTCTCTGATACACATCTTCTATCCCTCTCTCTCTCTGATACACACCTTCTATCCCTCTCTCTCTCTGATACACACCTTCTATCCCTCTCTCCCTCTGATACACACCTTCTATCCCTCTCTCTCTCTGATACACACCTTCTATCCCTCTCTCTCTCTGATACACACCTTCTATCCCTCTCTCTCCCTCTCTGATACACATCTTCTATCCCGCTCTGTCTCATTTCATGTATAGCGATTTGGACATTTTGTGTCTCAATTATACAGGGGTTTTTTTCGGGGGTCAAGTTTAAACCATCTCATGCAAAACTCCTGAGTGGTATGACCGTGCCGGTGGACAGTGGAACAGCAGTGGAGGGATGTGAGGGAGAGGGGAGGGGAGGAGAGGAGAGGAGAGGAGAGGAGAGGGGAGGAGGAGGAGGAGGAGCAGCAGCTCCAGGCCAAGAGGAAGAGAGCAGGTGTGGGGGGAAAAAATGACTGCTATAAACAAGGCCCGTCCTCATAATTTATCATTAATCTGCCTGGCCGCGCTCACAGGCCTCTCAGCTTATCCCGCGTGCTGATACCCATGTCATATTTCTTATCAGAGATTTGTTTATGCTTTTATCCTTGTCCTCAGCACACGCACTTACAGCAATGGCAAATGAGAGACAGTGAGACAAAGAGAGGGAGACATGCACAGACAGAGAGGGACAGAGTGAGGAGGAGGGAGGGAGGGAGGGAGGGAGGGAGGGAGAGAGAGAGAAGCATGTAAACACCTCAGAAAACTCGCGCCCGATAACGGGCTTTATCTCGGAAATGCTATAATAATCTGTACAACTCCTATCAAAGCTCAGTAGCCGATGCCACGGTATCAGACCCTGTCAGCTCCCGCACTCCTGTTTCATCAGCGCGACGAGCCCTGTCTGTCAGACCCTGCTCCTGGGTGCACTCACAGCTCAGACGCACAGCCCGCATTAGCCCGATCACACTGGCTTTGGGTTTGTTATAATCACAGTCTAATTGCAAGGAAGGACAACAGCGACTGATGTTTACAAACAAGTACCAACAAAAATGTTGAAAACATTATAAATGGTGGTCTACTTCAGTTAACTGACAAGAGAAGTATAACTTTTTGAAAGAGCATTTTTAATATTTTTCATATTTTAGAAATAAATGAAACGGATATGACTTTTTTTCCCCCATTCACATTAGACTTGGTAATTCTCCGTCCTTGTTTATTTGCTGCAATTTACAAATGAAAAAATATGTGCGGAAGTTATTGATTCATGACCGTAATTGTTTAATTATTAATCAGTTTAGTGTTATATTAGCATTTGTAATATTGCAGATGAGCACACACAGAGGTTGAGATGCAATAATGCAGGTTGTGGTTAGCTGATCTCTGACATCTGAGATCACCACAGTATCTATGTTTCCTCTCTCTTTCTCTCTCTTTCACTCTCTCACTCTCCCTCTCTCTCTATATATATATATCTCTCTCCCACACAGACACGCATTCATACAAGCTCTCTCCCCTCACAGTAATTTATTACCCCTTTCACACTCTTCAGTCAATAGAGTGGTGGGCAGGCACTGGGGCTGGTTCAATACTCAGATTCTCTGATTATCTGATAAAATTCACACACTGCTGATTTAGGGTTTAGTCCCCGTTCACTGTAAAATTACCAAGTCCATGTCCATACACATCCATCACATGGATGCTTTACGTCAAGTATGAGTGTGGATCTCTATACGTACACACCCGGCCTTCTAGAACCATCTTCTCTAGCTATTGCTGTGGGACCAGTATCAGAGGTGTGTAGACATAATGACATTTGATAGGGTTTAAACTATCATGCTCTGCTATAAGGGGAATCCTACTGGCCTGAAGAAATCTCTCTCTTTCTCTCTCTCTCTCTCTCTCTCTCTCTCACACACACACACCTCCCCCATTTCCACTCATCCATCCTCTCCAACTGATATGTCTACTAGTGTCCAGCACAAACATTTTTTGTTCTCTAATTATTCTGATCATTTCACTCCTCTCTCTCTCTTTCTTTCCCTCCCTCTTTCCTGCGCTCTCTCTCTCTATCTCTCTCTCTCTCTCTCTCAGTGTTGAAAAATAAAGAGCCTGGCTAAGTTTCCTTGTCCCAATTTTCTACCGTTTCTTACAAAACTCTTTCTCTCTCTCTCTCTCTCTCTCTCTCCCAAAATGGCTCTCCTCCCTTCTTTCAATCTGTGTGAAGGACAGGATTGATTAACATGCTGCATATTCATTTGCATACTTTTGCACACAGATCCTACTGAATGAACAGCAGTAGGTTTTATTTATTTATTTATTTATTTATTTTTTCATACCTTGCAAAGGTGGGGGAGGAGAGGGTAGGGGGTGGGATGATGATGGTGCCAATGGTGGAGGAGATGGTGGGTGGGTGGGTGGGAGGAAGGGAAGGGGGGGGGGGTTCGTCTTTTCAAGGAACACCCCCAGAATTAATGTTCCACACCTGTGCACAGTACTGCGGTCTTTATCAAGCATCACAGGTGCGCCACATTAATTGTGGGAGAGACCATTTTGCCTGCCACAGGGGTGTCCCACTTGGCAGTCAACATGCACTCACGAATCTAACATACTTAAAGTGGTTTAGCGAGCGTTCATTTTTACTGAGCGCTCATTTTTCTTTTGTCTTTTCTCCCAGGATCTGCACATAGAGCACAATGCATAATATATAAATAGCCTCCCTATTTCAAAGTAGTGATTAGAGTAATGCTTGTTTGGCACATTTGCCTGTGCTTGTATCTGTGTGTGTGTGTGTGTGTGTCTGTGAGCTTGCGCGTGTGTGCGTGCATACCTGCATGCCTGCGCGTGTTCACATGCATACATGGGTTGATGTCATTAGACTTAGGTAGCACCGGTTCCTCTGTGTGGGTGCACACGTGTGCAAGCGTATGCGGTCATACATGTGTGTGACTCACAACGCCGCATGCGGTGTGTGAGACGCTGAGCAGACAGGACTGCACACCTGCAGGCCTCCAAGTCAAACGCCTTCAGAGCGCCCCCTACGACCTGTCCGACCTGTCCGACCTACCCCCTCGCCCCCCCCCCCACCCCCTTCGCACCCCCTGTCACACCAACACCCCCCCCCCCCTCGCCCAACCAGCTGCAGCCCGAACCCCCTCCTGCTTCACTGCACATATCACATACATCCACACTGTTTGTCTCGGCGCCAAGGAGAACAATGCTCGCAGAAATCAAAAAAGCTTACGGTCAGCGAGCACTCTGACTCACGGTTCCCTAAAGATTTAAGATGCTGCTTTTTCTCCTTCTTTTTCTTCTTCTTTTTTTGATGTCCAATAACGAGTGAGAAAAGGTCAGTGGAGCATTACTGCTCATTCTCTCGTGCCTTATCCCCCGTCCTCATGCATGATTACTTCCCAAATGGTTAAAGGTAAAGCATGTAAAAACCACAGCTCGGCCTCGCCAGGCAGGCACGAGGGGAGAGGCCGGGCACGGACGATTATTTTGACTCTGCCAGTCAAAACGACAAGCGCTGACGGGATTCATCTCGGAACACCCGCCACGGCGAGACTCGATAGGGAGGGGGCGGGAGGCATTATTCTCCGGCCCTCCTGTCGGCGGCCATTTTGAACTCTGCAATTGACCTTCTGTGCTATCATTTACAATGACTCATATCATAGCCGTGGAGTGTTCGAGCTGCAGCATCCCCTCACACACACACACACAGACACACAGAGGCGCAGACACACACACATGCACGCAGGCATGCACACGCGCTCTCTCTCACACCCGTGGGATAATAGCTTTAACTACACTAAATTGTCTCCTTCATTTGTATGACTATGGTGACCTGCAGTCCCTTCAACTCACCCTTTGACAAAGCAGGTCACTGCTGAGCAGGAGGTGTTAAGAAGCCCACTAGGTAGTGTGATTGGATTTGCCTTTCCAGGGTTTTGGAATCACTGCAGAAATTCATTTGAAGTGTGGCAGAAAATGAAACTTGTCCACTTCATTATTTCCGTTGCCCCTCCACCCCCCCAGTTATTTTTGAATCAGTCAAAATATTGAACCCCCTTTCCCTTGCACACACACATAGAGGCACACACACACACACACATACACACACACACACACACACACACACACACACACACACACACACACACACACACACACACACACACACACACTGTCCTTAAAACACATATTGTTGGCCAATATGCCCTTCATCACCTTCATCACATCACATTTATTCATCATGCTCATTCTCTTTAAGCTTTGACTTTTTTATTTTATTTTTTAAACTCCTCCTCTGCCTAGTCTCTGCCCCCCCCCCACTATCTCTCTCTCTCTCTCTCTCTCTCTCTCTCTCTCTCTCTCTCTCTCTCTCTCTCTCTCACTTTCTCTTCCTCCCTCTCATGCTGGGAAAGAGGAGAGCAATCGTTGGTTCCAAAACCAAATGCACTCAATCCAACATTTCAATAAATTGAGAAGGAAAAGTATTAAAGTTAATCAGACCAACCACATTGTGGTTAAGACACGTTGGCTGGATTATGGATTACTATTAGCTGGATGAAAACCGATTCTTTCATTTAAATTCCCGGTTCCACAGCCTGCTGAAATTAAAAAGAGGAACTAATACTTCTTGGAAGCAGCTCTTTATTCTTCTTGCAAACACGTCCTTCCTCTTTAATCTTGCATGAAGACAGACCACACAACGAACACACAGAGACTCCAAAAGATTGACCTCCAGCCCCTGTCTAGATGATGGCCTCAAACGTAGCGCTATACGGAGAAGCTCTTTCACACTGCTGAAGGGACTGAAGAAAATAGGAAGGTCGTTCTATAAGTCCGAGCCCGGCCTCTTCCAAAAGCTGATGGACTCACCCGCACATCTCCTATTCAACAGACAACCGGGAAGCAAAGTTTTGAGTCTCAGAACCCTGGAGCGGTCGGAGTCGTTGGTAAACGGAGTCAACTGTCAACTGTGTCAGGCCTGCGGCGATTTTGGAGGGGGGCAAAAAAAATAAATAGAAAAATAAACATGTTCAAATGAAGCCCCAAAGTTGAGTGCAGTGGGTGCTTGTGTTCCGCACTGTCGGCTGTTAGAGAGAGCGAGCTGGAGACGTGCAGGTCCTCGGGGACACGAGCGAAGCTTCTAATCCATCTCTCACCATGTGATGCAGTACTTGAGAGAATGACTGTTGTGACTGTTGAATGATTTAATGACTCATAGTGTGTGTGGCAACTGTATAAATAGCAAGTGAAAGAGAAGGAGAGTGTGTGTTTTTGATAAAAAAAATTAACTCTGCAGTACCTATTTTATACATATGCGTGTGTGCACAAACGGGTATAAATCATAACACTGCTGAGTGTGTAAGCCTTTTATGTAAGCTAGTTCTTGATTCTGGGTTATGGTGCTTCCCTGTTATAGGTGTTCTTACACTTTAATCCCATCACACAGTTGTTTTTGGTTGAGTATATTTCACAATGGAACAATGAAACTGATGATATTATGATTTGAACTGAAGGCAACAGGCCACTCTGTGTGTGTGGGCATGTATGTGTGTGTGCGCGCATGTGTGTGTGTGTGTGTGTGTGTGTGTGCCTGTGCACATTCTGATGTTCCTAATTGTGTGTGTGTGTGTGTGTGTGTGTGTGTGTGTGTGTGTGTGTGTGTGTGCGCGCGCGCTCCTGTCAGCACTGGATGGTATATGTCAGCCTTGACTAGGCCCTGGCTCCAGTATATCACCAGGAGCAGGCAGCTCTCTGCAGATGCAACTAAACTGTTTCACTCCCAATAAACCTGTGTCTCCATTAGAGTGTCTGCCTGTTAGTCCCCACAGCACACATCCTCTCACACACCAAGCATTTACACCAGTGGTTTGGGTAATGCATTAGACATATGAATATGTATATGTTCTTGAATACACTACATTTGTGAGTATGAATGGTGTTTGTATGAAGACCTGAGCTGAGTATTTAGAGTGTAGTGTTGTGTTGACTATGCCCCATTCCTCACCTGTGCTGTGCCTCCGATACAGGTCAAACTCCTCTGGAGACTTCAGACCCCCCCTCCCCTCCTCTCTCTCTCTCTCTCTCTCTCTCCCTCTCTCTCTCTCTCTCTCTCTCTCTCTGTGGGCAAGGTCAGCCCTCTGTAAATTGTTCACCTCCACGCCTTGCTCATTATCCTCAATAGTAAGTGATGGATCTGCGGGAGAAGCAGGAAAAAGAGAAGGGAGGAGAGAGGGGGAAAGAGAGAGAGAGAGGAAAAGAAAAAGAGAGAGAGAGAGAAGCATCTCTGACATTTATCTCTACTTGTAGTCACCCGAGCTTAAATCAACCTATCACTCTGTCCCCCAGCACTTAGTGTAGGAGCTCAGACCTCAGGCTGCTGCCTCTGCTAGCAGCCCAATCTGTCCGGCTGGATTTTTATTGATCATCGTATTAGGGGAAACTGGATAGATGCCTTGGCGCGCACAAACACACACTGGCGTGGACATAAACGACACTTAAACATTTCACTTTGCTGCCGTTCTCACACATACCCCAACCCCCCCCCCCCCCCCCCCCCCCCCCCCCCCCCCCCATCATGGGCTCCACTAAATTATTCAGATAGCACAGTATTTGATTTAGCCTGCTGCCTGTCTGCCCAGACCCCCCCCCCCCCCTCTTTTTTAGACATTTCATTATGTTGTATGACTTTAGACCCACTGGCTGGAAAATGACAATTATTTTGCTCCAGCAGCTTGCTATTAAGAGACCCAAAGAATGTGTCGAGTGGCATGCACAGGGGCTACTGTCACACACACACACACACGCACACACACACACACACACACTCACATAAACACACACACACACACTTCCAAGTACAACAAATATGCTGGACAGTGGCCGGGGCACCTGACAAATGGTCCTTTGGAAAGAGCTCAGAAAAATATCAGTCAGAGCAAACTAATGCCTTTTAAATGTACCCGGCTACCTTTAGCAGGCCGGCTTAGTGAATTAAGGCAATATCTAATGGTGCTTTGCTTGGCCTTTCCATAAATTCCACATAAATATATATGAGGAATAGAGAAACATACAACAGGCTAATAGAAACGAATGAACTAGTCGACCATAAATTTGCAGTGAGAGATATGCTTTTTCTGATTGGAAAGGGCATCCGCTATCTGCAATATTGATAATAGTTTTCAAATTTCATCTGCTTTTGTTTGCATTCTGGGCTGCCTGTTTAAACACACTGGGAATTATAATGAGACCAAACATTATCTCCCAGTTGTTCAAGGCTGAACATATAAGTTTATCAGAGGAACAGCTCCCACACTCTGGCTGGGCTCGAGCTGTTCCATTAAAGCTTGGCTATCAGCCGGTGACACCGAGGCAGCCAATCAGCATCGGGCAGTCCGCCGACGCTGGCCAAGTGGCACAGAGGTTTCCAGTGTTTTGTGTGTTTTCTTGAGTATGAGAATGAGTATTATGTATGAAAATGTGTGTGTGTGTGTGTGTGTGTGTGTGTGTGTGTGTGTGTGTGTGTGTGTGTGTGTGTGTGTGTGTGTGTGAGATGGACTGGGCCATGATAATCAAAAATGTGCTGCACATTACACTCTCCGGCCACTTTATTGGGTACACCTTGCTAGTACTGGGTTGGACCCCCTTTTGCCTTCAGAACTGCCTTAATTCTTCGTGGCATAGATTCAACAAGGTACTGGAAACATTCCTCAGAGAGTCTGGTCCATATTGACATGATGGCATCACGCAGTTGCTACAGATTTGTCGGCTGCACATCCATGATGTGAATCTCCCCGTTCCACCACATCCCAAAGGTGTTCTACTGGACTGAGATCTGGTGACTGTGGAGGCCATTAGAGTACAATGAACGAATTGTCGTGTTCAAGAAACCAGTCTAACATGATTTGTGCGTTATGACATGTTGCATTATCCTGCTGGAAGTAGCCATCAGAAGATGGGTACACTGTGGTCATAAAGTGATGGACATGGTCAGCAACAATACTCAGGTAGGCTGTGGCGTTGACACGATGCTCAATTGGTACTAATGGGTTGGAGGTGTGCCAGGAAAATATCCCTCACACCATTGCACCATCACCACCAGCCTGCGGCTCACGCCAAATTCTGACCCTACCAATCCGAATCAGATCAGGCAATGTTTTTCCAATCTTCTATTCAATCTTCTATGAGCCTGTGTGAACTGTAGCCTCAGTTTCCTATTCTTAGCTGACAGGAGTGGCACCCGGTGTGGTCTTCTGCTGCTGTAGCCCATCTGCCTCAAGGTTTAACGTGTTGAGTGTTCAGAGATGCTCTTCTGCTTGCCTCGGTTGCAACTACTGGTTATTTGAGTTACCGTTACCGTTCTATCAGCTCGAACCAGTCTGGCCATTCTCCTCTGACCTCTGGCATCAACAAGGCATTAACGCTCACAGAACTGACGCTCACTGGATATTTTCTCTTTTTCTGACCATTCTCTATAAACCCTAGAGATGGTTGTGCGTGAAAATCCCAGCAAATCAGCAGGTCTGTCACCAACAAAGTTACATTCAAGCCACATTCAAAGTTACTTAAATCACCTTTCTTCCCCGTTCTGATGCTCGGGTTGAACTGCAGCAGATCGTCTTGGTCATGTCTACATGCCTAAATCCATTGACGTGCTGCCATGTGATTGGCTGATTCAACATTTGCGTAAATGAGCAGTTGGACAGGTAATAAAGTGGCTGGTGAGTGTATATGTTACATGTGTTATTTGGTACGTGTTATATTAAAAGCCTTAGCACAGCATGGAACGGAAGAGAAGTACAGTCCTGAAACACAGCATACATCAAAGCACACACAGCACCACGGCTCGCTAAGCCCCCTTCACCATTGTGCGGGTGACGGGCCTGGTGTGTGTGTGGGCTCTCCCCTGTATTAGGGCCTGCAGAGAGTCCGGTGAGAGGCACCGGTGATTATGGAAGCCTCTTGGTCCAGGTCTTGCACACAGGCTCTTAAATGAGCAGAAGAACCTCAGGGTCTCCACCGGGGTCTGGCTGAATAGCTAATGAGATGGGTTCTGGTTCTAGGAGGTTCTGTAGCATGACTGACCCTGCGCTCCGACCCCAGCAAGAAGTTGAGATGTGTGGAGAGAAGCATTTCTGTGCACTGTACACATCTGTGCATGACAAATAAATGCATTCCATCTGGCCCAGATCTTCTAATTCTAAAGAGCAGGAGCAGATCTCATCCTGAAAGGCTCTCCACGTGTATATGTGACAGGGGCCTGCACTGAGTCTACTGCCTTTAAGGCTCACAGAGTTACCAGTGACGATGTCCTAGGTGACCAAGGGATTAACAAAGGACTCATCACCAGTTCAGGTCATGTGTGTCACGGATCCGATCTACAAAACGGAACGATGAAAGAAAATAGTCAACAGGCGCGCCAAGACTCAAAGAGAAGAAGTGAGTCGCGCGCAGTGCACTTCAACTCACCTAAACAATCACAACTTCCTGGGATTTCTTTGTTTGCTTGTCTGTTTGTTTGCTGTACTGAGTGTAACTCTGTGCTGGTCACAGAGCGCTTCGCGGGGAGATTTGGCGAAACTCTGCCGAGCTTAATGCAAACCCACGTGGCTCCAGTTCTGGGTGCGGAGAAGCAGCGCACTTCCACTCCAGAAGCTTCATCCCAGCTCTGGCAAACGGGGCCGTGGCCACGGCCAAAAGAACCCAGCCAGGATCTTCTCTGTTTACCCATGAATCTCACAAGAGTCCTCCTGCCATAGCCACCACCATCTCAACCAGCTGGGGCTTCGGATGGTCGAGCGTAGCACCACTGTCTGTGTGTGTGTGTGTGTGTGTGTGTGTTTCCATGTGTGTGTGTGCATGTACATGTGCATGTTTGAGCATGAGTGTGTGCACATTCATAGCTTATTTTAAGACTAAATTGGCTAATGATTTCTGGGAAAACTATAAATTGGGGTCCCAAATAAAGACCATTACAGCAATGTGATTACAACACAATTGAATTAGAGTGTAATCACATACTGTATATCACTGTATTGAAATGTTACTCAGAAGCTGTTTGAGTGCTTGCCAATGAGTGTAAAACAGCCTTAATCTGAAATGACAGTATGACAGTAAATCTTTCCAAACCTTTAGTTCCTTATCAGAGTATAAACTTTTCTGGGTATTTTTTTTACCTATGACTTTCTGGTGTGAAGAGAAGGTCAATACAGAAATCATTTTCCCCTTCTCAGCTTTAACACTTAGCTTATGCGTTTCTGGAGTTCCACATATCCCATCATCCTGTGGTGGAAGTAAACCTTGTGACAACACACCTGTACATATAGAGTATTGGATAGCTTGGTTCTGAAACTAATCACACATCACTGCTGTTCACGGTGCCCTGAGCGCAAGCAGCCCCCAAAACCCAACAGTGACATTCAGCATGACGAGCTAGCAAAGCTCCAAACACACAAGGCGGCAGGGTTTGCTCTGCCGTCAGGGATATCTCCATTTGACTATTAACCTGAAGCCATGCGAAGACGCCCAGCTACTTCACGCACGTCGATGCTCACCTAATGTTCAAACCCACGCACGAGCGCCTCCCCTCCTCCCTCCTGCCCAGATGCCCCATGGGAGGCGTCAGCTAGCAGAGACCGTGACGTCCATGACAATCGTCCAGATGTCTTTGTCGCGTGGCGACTGGGGGGATGAAGACTGGAGTGTCCATCTCTGTTGATGTGTATCGTGCGGGATAGTGAAGTATGCGCACTGACAAGTGGTGCTTGAATGAGGGGCTGAGTGCTGGGGGGGTGTGGGGTGGGTGGGGTTTGGGGGGGTTGGGGATGGAGGGATGGTGGGGGGGTAGAGGGGGAAAGAGGCAAAAGTAGCAATGCCAACTTATCTGAGCAAACATCACTGAAATGAGAGTGACCGAGCGTCTTAAACTAAGGATGGTACACATCTTGTCATAATTGGAGAAGCCTGGTGTGAATGCAAATATGAAGGCTTCTAAAAAATCCAGCGTTAAAACCGAAGCATCGAGATCAACAATGTAAATAACATCTGTATGAAATGCCATTGTTGAGAGAAACGTCTCCGGTAGCAAATCAAGGTTCTGCTTTGACCTTATTTCCATAAATCTGCACTATATTCAGAGCAGGGCACTGCTCTTGAAACGCCCCAATCCCACTGGAGCTCTAAGTAACGTGGTGGCTTGCTTAAGCGCACAGGACCAATCAAGGCCCTGATTACCTCAATGGGCTAATTAAGACTCATTAGGCGCCGAGCGCCAGCACCTGCATGCCCTCCATCGCCCGCGGCACAAGGCCAGCTCCCCTCTCCCGCCCCGCCGGGCTGCCGGAGTCAGCCACAGGCCCCGCCCCGCCTCGCCGCGGCAACGCAGAGGATGAAACACCCCCCGCACACACCGCCTTGTTTCTCTGCCCTTCACACTCCAACACAAGAATCTCTACAATTACGCACGGGGGGTGTAAGGACTGGCAGAAAGCGTCCAGCGCGAGAGAGAACGCGTGGCGTGAACAGGCTCTTCCCAGCGAGTGGCCGTGCAAAACCGCCGTTCTTCAAATGTTGTGGGCAGCCCGGGCGGCTCGGCGAAGCTACTCCTGACGAACCTCTAAGAGGGCCGAGCTGCGTCTGCCTGAGAGGCGCCACACTTAAGACGTGATGCATTATAAGCCACAATGACTTATTCCAGCTCTGCACAGGCACTGTGCATGCATGTAAAGAGCCAACATTACAGCGTCCCACATTAAACGCTGAGAGCCAGGTGCATGTTTAAGTCAAAGCATGGGTAAGGAAAGCCACGCGGTCGTTAAACCTGAAATATGAAACATTAAAGTCGGACCACATTTCATGCTACCACGGCACAACAGTTCCATCATAAATCTCTTCTGTTACATCCGGCAGCCGCCGCACCGTCGTCCGTTTGGGCCTGCGCTTCTAAAAATAATTTTTGACAGCAGAAAAACAAATAAAACACAAAATCGAAACCTCCTGCAACGAGGATAAGGCCCCCAAAAATGTTTATGAAAAATAATCACCAGGACAACACATGCACACAGTGTTTACACTGACACCAGCATCAGTGCTGGCCCTCCCTCTGACAAACACACAGGGGCGGAGGAAGCAAAAAAAGAAAACAGCAAACCCCCGCCCCCAAAAAAACAGGAAATATCTTTTGCATATTATTTTAAGTAACTGTTCAAATTTCATTTCAGAATGGTAATCCACAAAACAAATATGTAGAGACACATTTAAAAAAAATGGAGGCTCTGCTTCAATTTCCTATTGTAGGATGCGACGTGTGTTTATTCTTTGTGTCTGTTTGAATTGATTTGCACAGCTCGGCAGACAGGGGCTGAATGCTGCGACCAGGAATCCATCATCTCATATGATCTGATAGTTCTGCAGTATTAGATTGATTTTCCTCTCTGCTCCCCTCTTCCTTTTGCTCCCTCCCTCCGATTGTTAACAAACAAGGCTAGTTACCTGCTTCCATGTCTCTTGAAAGAGAGCAGGAATCGCGGCCGCCTGAAACGTGGGGCTGAGATGATCCGTGTGCTGAGGGAGGGCTCGTGAGCTCTGCTCCTCCATTCACACCACTGCATGGCGTGTTTCCTCAAGGCCCCGCTAACTGTGAATGTCGCAGACAAACAGTCAAAAGTGTGATTATTTTGGGTTTTTTTTCTTCTTTTGTTACTTCCATGTGACTTTTTATTCCTTTTCTCCAACGTTGGACCCATTACACGTGCTTTTATTACTGTAAAAACGCATCTTATTCTAGTCCGTCATCTGCGCAACATCGTGCGGCATCCACAGGAAAGGAAAGTTCCGCGGTTATATTCAGCCAAGTAACCACTAATAAGTTTCTTTGCTCAGTACAAAAGTGTCCTGCTTAACAGAAGCCAAGCGGCCTGCTGGGAATGACTGCACTTAATACTTCAGTTCATCTGCATATTCCTGCTGGATTTGGCGTGATGAGAGTTTGAACTGCTGTGAGAATGGAGATGAGAGGAGGCTTAAGTTTACCGAGAGCCTTCCTAAGACTCTCATCACCTCCTCAGAACAAGAGCACGATCTTCATCTCTCTCTCTCTCTCTTTCTCTCCTTGGCTCTCTCTCTCTCTCTTTCTGTCTCTCTCTCTATCTGTCTGTTTCCCCCTCCCTCTATCTGTCTACAAAGCAAACTTTAAAAACACCTGTCATGGATTCAGAGCACATACTTAGCTGCTAGCCAGGCAGATGATCACCTCTTTGGCAGAACTGTGGGGAGGTAAATGGAAAGGAGAGGTGAAAAAAGAGGAGCTTTTAAAAAGCTGTAAGATTCCCTCATCGTTTTTCCCTAACCGCCCGTGAAGGCAGCGGCCCAGGTATAAGCCCCGTTCTCATACACCTGGGGCTTCTGTTTTAAGCCCTCCCTTCCACACAGTGTGTCAGACAAGCCCGAAATCCATGCTAATACTAGTTAGCTCTGAAACATAGATCTTACTGTTTGGCTTTTAGCTCAGACAAGTTATTTCCTACTTCCTTTGAAATAAAAAAAAAAGTGGAGTGCTCTGACACCGACTTTACGCTTTGAGCTCATTAAACTCGGGGATCTGTCTCAATGCTACCTGGAATTTTTTTTTTTTTTTTTTTTTTTTTTTTTATTCGAGCGATAAGCCAAATTAATATGAACTCACTGGGGCCAGCTTAAATGCTTCTTGTTATCCAAAGCCCTGAGCTCTCGCAACTTATCAAGCAGCCACTGATAGCCTTTAAACTAGCAAGGTGCAGTCCTTTAATTAAAACTAGTAACATTCCCTTGGAAGATGAGGAAACTGAGAGGGAAGGACATAATTTATCATGTGTGCATTAAAAAAAAAGAAAGAAAAACGGAAGAGAAGGAAGAGGGTTTTACCCACCAACGAAGTGACTAATACGCCTTAAACTGGTGTCTGAGAAGCATGCCGGTCTTCAAACAGGCCTGCAGTGGAAGACTGGATCCCACCAGTGATGCCAACTATGATGTATGGCTCGTGCCGGGCTATGAAATACTTTAACCTGCATTTGCTTTAATAAAAGTATTTTCCAGTGTGACCAGCCTCCTCTTAAAAAGTGACACCAAATTAAAATGGATGCGTACTCTTCTTTTGTGCTATTGAAAAAAGAGATATATCTTTATAATATACTCGATATTTTATTGATAATAAAAAGCAGACCCTACCACGTTTCCACTTAGCTAACACACAGAACAGGCAGTCACAACAGCCAAGTAAATCAATCTGAGTTATATTGCTTTAAACTTAATGCAATGTACTCTCTGCCTCCACAGCTATTCCAGTGTTCATTTGCATACTGAGGACATAGACACACACTTGCACATAAGCACATATCCCTAGACATATATGCACATCTATAAACACAGTCACACAAATACACAGACATAAATGCACATACCCAGACACACACACACACATGCATATATACACACACATCTATTGAGTATTTTTTTTCGTTGCCAAGGCGCTGTTTTTTTTAGACAGAGGATAATACAATTCCTTTTTTTCTTATTTCCTTACAATACATCATTCAGTTCTGCCTTTTGCCTGCATGAAATTCATTTTCTAATGGAAATATTTGTTTTGTAAATCAAATATGTATTATGCACAGAATGCAAAGCACAAATTAAATTATGTTAATGAAATGAAAGAGATATGAAATGCATATTTCATGGACAAAACATAACCCCAGCGAACAGCCATTTCTTGATAAAATCTTTAAACACAATCTCATTCGGAGAAAGACATATTGCTAAGGCAGATATCACCTCATTAAAATGGTCTCCTTTAATATCAGTGCTTAGTATATATAGGATTGTAAATAACCACTGGGGACGAGGAACCAATAATGAAATAGTGTCTTTAATAGCTTGCCATTGATGTCAGCATAAAAAGTGTGGTAGAGAATATTGGAAATTGGACGCGCACACACATATAGTCAAAAGCTGTAAATGATTGCATATTTAAATAGAGCTGACTAAGGCAAAGATGATATAGATATTAGTAATAGGCAGAAAATTATGCTGACCTTACATAATTTGACAAAAAAAACACACACTGTTTTAAATTTTATATTGGTTACACTTAATGAATAATAGATTACGTGACTGTTGTTGTGCACACCATGATGTTAATAAAAGCGAGAGAGAAGTCGGCCTTTCTGCCTAGCTGCCTAGCAAATGAACTAGACTGGCTTTTCAGCAGAAATAAGTATAGCAATAAATACAAAAGGAGAGAGGGAGAAGGAGGAAGAGAGAGAGAGAGCAGGAGCGATGGATATAGAGAGACAGGAAGGTAGGAAAGAGAGAACGAGAGAGGCAGATTTGATGGCAGTGAAAGAGAGGGCAAGAGTGCTTGACCTGGCTTATTCTCGGTGATGCTAAATATCTTAATTGTTCCACAATACGCAATTACCAGCTGCTCCAAACAAAGCATGGGTTTAAACCCAAACATTTGAGGTCTGAAGAGCTTTCTCTCTCTCTCTCTCTCTCTCTCTCTCTCTCTCTCTCTCTCTCTCTCTCTCTCTCTCTCTCTCTGCACACACACTGTGTCAGTGACTGACATACATTGTGGAAGGGTGCTAGGGTCCTACATTCAGAACAAACTGCAGATCAAGTGAAACTATATTAGTCATTTGTGCCTATAGATGTAAAGTTGATATGTTTTATGTATATGACTTACATCTGTAACCTAGGTAGGTATCTCTAGGTAGGCGTAACTAGGTAGGTCTCTCTCTAGGTTGGTATCACAAAGTAGGTATCTGTACTGTAGATAGTTATCAAGACAAAATAAGACCATCCCTCATGCACATTAACAGCAAATAAGAGCAGGAAACAGAGTCTTGTTGATTTGGGAAGGTACTTCACGGACAGCCTTGCTAACACCAATTAATAATCTCCCCCGAGGTTCAGTGCTGTCCCCTCAGAATTTCTTTTTCTAACTGATCTCTTGTGCTTTTCTTTAGAAATCTATATCTTGATTTGTCCTGGAACTTGGAACATTAGCATGGCCATATATCATATTCAACATATTTTTAATCTTTACAGAGACAAGGGCATGGGGGAGAAGCTTTCAATGTCATCCTAAAGGCTTTATCCAGTACAAATAATCTGATTAACAGATTTTAATTGTGTTTTCAATAATTGTCATTCTGCATCTCTTTAGCCAGGGGGGCAGGGAGGCTGGTGGGGAACTGAGAGACAGATTGAGTTTGGGAACAATGTGTGTGTGTGTGTGTGAGAGAGAGAGAGAGAAAGAGAGAGAGAGAGAGGCTGATGTTTTGGGGGCTGAAGCCAGGTTAAGTATGTGATGGAGTCCTCAAGAAGGTGACCACGACTCCCAGTGTCACCCTGGTGGGATTCCCCATCCTAACACACCCTATTGGACCAGACACGTCCAGGAGACAGGTCAGAGCATGCATCTGGAAACAACACGGCTTCAGTCTGGACAACAGCAATCAATACCGCCATTAGACCCCAGATGCATCTCACAATAGCATTAGGCATATTGCCTTTCAATGTCCATATCTGACATAGACTGCTGGCTTCAGACACACAACCTTTTTACACAACCTTTTTGATGCAAATCGTCTTGGATGTTGTGCCGATGGTCAACAGCGTGTCCCCAGGGATACAGATGCTGGCTTTCGGTGGGTCAATGGGAAGGTCATACTTATCAGGATGGCACTGGGAATTCTGGGAAACCTTTACATATGGTCTGAAACACAATGAGGCTTGTGCTTCTAAAGTTTGCTGTTGCCAATAATGGAAACTGAACTTTTTGCAAGTGAAGTGTTCTACTTTGAATGAAGCATGACCGATATATCAGAAAAGTTGATATGTTGGAGTGATATATGATCTTAAGAGAAAAATGTTACTATTAGAAGGGCTGGTGGGTCAGTGATCTACACTACCTGGATCCTACATTGCAAACAATGCACTCCAGAAGAAAATATACATTTTGTTATTAACTTCAAGTTATATACGTCACTGGCACAAAGTTTCCATCAATATATTATACATCTATTGCTCTCCCTCTCTCCCTCCTTCTCTCCATCTATATCTTTTCTACACCTCTCTCTCCCTCATTCTCTCCATCTCTCCACGGCTAGCAGCTTTGTACACCAACTGGACATGAACTGTGCATAAGAACTGTGAATAGCTACACACCACAGTAATCCCTCTATACAAGCTAGACGCAGAACTTGAAGAATAAGTTGAAATGGGATTTAGGATAGACAATTAACACTACACTTCAGCTCTCCTTAAAAAGTGTGGAAGACCGGGTATAGGTGAGCAATGGCAAAACGTGGTGAAAGAGGTGACCTTGTTAAGTAATTAACATTTTCATCCAAGTTTAATTAGAAAAGTTGCATCAATTCAAAGTAAGCATGAAAGGAAGATGGCGTTCAAAAAAGGGCCACGCAAAATGCTTCTGTCTGAAGGTAAAAAAAAATCTGTTGTAACTGTATGAAAGCATTAAATCTGCACCTGTTCATGGGCAAATTGCCTCACACACTGAAAATCCTCAGGGACTAAGCGCTTTTCAAAATAGCGTCAGGTGTTAAGATAGCTATTTACATACTTAGTTGCATAGGATGCAAACAAAAAAGAAGGAAAGACAGAAAGAAAAGAAAGAGAGGGAAAAGCCAAACGATTTGTCCGTAGTCCCCTTGTTAAGCTTCAAACTCGACGTCGGGAGCTGTGTGTTGTGAGAGTGTTGGCCGTTTCCTCTGTTGCCAATCCCTGCTTTAACCCCCTTTGGTGCCTGGCGTGCATCTTCCTCTAGGAGTGTAAGAACTGCAAAGGAACATGCTTTGCTTTAAACCCCAGAGCCGTCGTTTTGCATCCGATCCAAAACTAAAAAGTAGGTGTGTGTCAGGCGCTGTGTGTCAGTCGCTGTGTGTCAGTCGCTGTGTGCCAGCCGCTGCGCACGACTGAATCGTGCATCCCTTACAGATACAGCATGGGGTGCACGGGTCACACCTCCAGCTTTTGTAATGTTATTATATATTTCCATATGGGTGCTACCGGTGCCGTGTGATATCAGTATATCAGTAAGCTGATATTAGTCCTGCCCTTTTGGTGGAGAAGAAACAGTTATAGTACAAGTGCAATTCGAATCACTCTCACTAGGCTCCAGAATACAAATGGCACAATTCAAGTTAAACATGGAGTTTCTACCTTTAGTGTGGCACAGACTAAAACAGGTGAGATTTATAGGCCTTTTTGAATCTGTTATTAGACATTTCTATCATGGCGTTTTTTACTTCCCACTTGTGATTTTCGCCTACGTTTGGCATCAACATCCCTAAAGAACAGAGAGGCGTACTCTGTACTACTTTGGCATGCCATACATAATGATAAGCAAATGTACTATGTGTGGACAAGGTCTTTGATAACTAGTATAACAAGATAATGTCAAACATCTATGCAGGTTAGTGCTGGCAAAGACAGGGGGCCATCTACTGCTGAATCAGAATAAGAGAAGAACTCATTTCCACAACGAAACCTTAGCAGAATGACGTCTCTGTAGGAATCAAGGCAGCTGGAATCAAGGCTAATGTAGCAGGGCCGTGGCAGGATCTTTAATGATGATTGATGGTGTGACAGTGGCGGTGTGGCTGCAGCCGTGGGCATGGGTGAGGCCGGACAGCCACAGTAGTGTCCAAGGTCACTCCTGTCAACTGCTCAGTCCATCTCCCACGTCTGACAGTGCAAGTTTAACCCCTGGATCAGCTTTGACACTGAGCCGCCCACGTCCCATCAGTGAGACACAGACAGGCGAACAGGTGGAGTCAAAGGGTGGAGCGGATGGAGAGAGGCAGCCCGGAGGTGAGAGATGTCCAGGCTGTGGAATGAAAGTGTTGCGAGGGCAGCGATGATCCCGTGAAAGCGTCTGAGAGATGGAGGCGCTCTTCAACCGGTCAGAACAAGCGCACGGTGGCACCAAGCGGTCGGAGAAACGCTTACACGGCAGCTATAGGATAGGAAAGCCTGTAAGGTAATGTGGAGGTGAAAAAGGCCTGTAAGGTAACATGGAGGTGAAAAGGCCTGTAAGGTAACGTGGAGGTAAAAAGGCCTGTAAGGTAACATGGAATTGAACATTCCTGTAAGGTAGTGTGGAGGTGAAAAGGCCTGCAAGGTAACATGGAGGTGGAAAGGCCTGTAAGGTAATATAGAAGTGAACATTCCTGTAAGGTAGCGTGGAAATGAAAAGGCCTGCAAGGTAACATGGAGGTGGAAAGGCCTGTAAGGTAATATGGAGGTGGAAAGGCCTGTAAAGTAATATAGAAGTGAACATTCCTGTAAGGTAGCGTGGAAATGAAAAGGCCTGCAAGGTAACGTGGAGGTGGAAAAAGGCCTGTAAAGTAGCGTGGAGGTGAAAAGGCCTGTAAGGTAACGTGGAGGTGAAAAAGGCCTATAAGGTAGCGTGGAGATGAAAAAGGCCTGCAAGGTAATATGGAGGTGGGAAAAAGCCTGTAAGGTAACGTGGAGGTGAAAGAGGTTCAGTCATGCCTGGGCTCTTCTCTCACCCAACGCAAAGAGTGCAGCAGGTCCACACACACAGAGGGGCTTGTAATTGGCAACACGGAACGCTCCGGTAACACGCGCGTAACCTCCAGAGCGCTTGAGAGGACCTTTCCTCTGCTGTTTTGGGGTAGGGCAGAAAAATCAGCAACTTGGAGACACGGAGAAGACGTGAAGGAAGAGGAGAGATGGGGGAAACACAGAGGCCATGGATGAAAAGGAGGAGGAGAGAACAAAACCACTCCACCTTGTGTGAGCTCGAGTCCGATTGGCGGCCCTTCAACCGGCAGCAATTATATCGACTAATTAGAGTTGGACAATTTCTTGTTTGAAGTATAAAGAAATGACAATGGAGAGCATGTGAAAAGCTATAATTCAGACTGAAGCAGCGTTAAAAATCCAGGCTAATCCCACACTAGCATGTGCTCCTATGATAACATACAGCACAGGCTATGTCCTCCATTCTTTCTCTTTCTCTCTTTTTTCTTTTTTTTTTTTTTTTTTTTTTTGCTTTTTTTATTTTATACCATCTGGCCCTCTCATCTCCTACATAAAAAAAGAAAACTAATTCATGTTCCGAGTCATCCGCATGATGAATAGTGTAGGTCCAGGTGCTATGAGTGTGAAAAAGGGGAGAGAGAGAGAGAGAGGGAGAGAGAGAGAGGGAGAGAGAGAGAGAATAATATATGTATATCATCTCCCATTGTAAACAAGCTGCTTTTAAACTCTGGTTCGTGATTAATGCAAGGGCTTATTCAACAATTCTTCCCTCTCTGTTCACTGTTAATAATTAGAGATTTAATTCGTTATTCAAAACCGCCTGTGATGCAAAAAAATGATGACAAAAACTGGTGGAAGATGAAGGGGAGGGTCAGGAAATGATGGAGGGAGGGAGGGAGAAAGGGAGGGAGGGAAAGAGGGAGGGAGGAAGAGAGAAAGATGGGCTTTTTTTATACAGCCTTTTTTTTTGTATCATATGAAGGTCAGAATGTGATGTGATTGTTTGCATCAGTGGTGGTGAATTATGTCACCCAGACAAGCTTTTAACCCATGTTGCCTTCAGTCTCACACAGACATAGCTCTCTCACTCACTCTCTCCCTGACTCTCTCTCTCTCACTCACTCTCTCCCTGACTCTCTCTCTCTCTCTCTCTCTCTCTCTCTCTCTCTGTCTTTCTCTCTCTCTGTGTCTTTCTTTTTCTTTTTTTAAACAGTTTTCTATTGAAGAGGATTCAATCACCATAATGAATCTGAGGCCAGGCGGCAATCTTCTCCACAGAAAGAAATTCTAAAAGGTTATAGAATTTGTAAAATGAACAGCTCGGAGAAAGTAAATGGCAGTCTGTGTGTGTGTGTGTGTGTGTGTGTGTGTGTGTGTGTGTGTGTGTGTGTGTGTGTGTGTGTGTGTGTGTGTGTGTGTGTGTGTGTGTGCGCGCGTGCGCATGTGTGTGCATGTATATGTGTGTGTGCACATGTGTATATATGTGTGTGGAGGGAGGGGGAATCAATTATTGCAGGACACGAGGAAGTCATAATATTTAGTGCACCTCATTCACTGTCCTCAGGTAGGCTGACAGATAGCAGCAGCTACAGAAGATGTGCTGTTTATTTTTAGGAGTGTGTGTGTGTGTGTGTGTGTGTGTGTGTGTGTGTGTGTGTGTGTGTGTGTGTGTGTGTGTGTGTGTGTGTGTCTGCCGTTGAGGCATGTGAGGGAGGGGCTCCTGGCTGAGTCTCATAATCATATGCTAGATTAGGTTAAGTGGTGCACAAACGCGTCAGTAATGCAGCCTACTATCTCCTAGGGAAACTGATTCACTCCTCCTCCGACTCCATCAGCCATGAGACCCATACACAAACAATCACACACACACGTGCACACACACCACACACACACTCACACACCATCATATATGTCACTTGCTAAATACGCAGCTGGAACGCTCATAGACTTTACTGGCATGAGCATGCACACACACGCGCACACACACACACGCGCACACACACACAAGCACTGTCCCTGTAAGAGATCAATATGTCTGCCACTCTTCTGTCTGACATATTCACATCAGACCTGGTCATGTATGAAATCCTTCAATCAACACACACTCACACACACACATACACACACAGGCTTGATTGATTTTTTTTTTTTACTGAGTGCCATCATTACCCACAAACCCCTATCACCACAAAACCTCCCAGGGACACCCACCCCACCCACCACTAGTGTCAGGCTGATGATGCTCAAACGTCCCACCAACTTCAGCAGCGTACGGAAAAACACAGAGGTGCAACAGCACAACAGCTAGCCATGGTCCGACAGGAAGCTGCCCCACAGGAAGCTGCCCCACAGGAAGCTGCCCGGCAGGAAGCTGCCCGACAGGAAGCCGCCCGATTAAAAGGTACCCAACGGGGCAAAGGGGCATCCGGGCATGTTCTTCCAAAATGCCACATGCCACGGTGCCCCCATGTTCTCAGATGGCGGGCAGAGGCCACCGCACCCCCCGTCCCCCCGTAATGAACTCCCAAAAGTGGCGGGGATGACACGGAGCCGCCCTGGCAGCCCGCAGCTCATCAGCGCCGGTCCTGAAAAGGGCCCTGGATGAATGAGTGCGAGGAATCAAAGGCGAGATTACACGTCTGACCATGTATCATCCCCGATATATTGAACGGCGCCTTTGTGCGGATGGAGCGCTTATAAAAAGTGGTATTGTGCCACGCTGAAAGGCTGTGTGGGCTCTCTGCATGACTAATCTGTCTCCTCGCATTATTTTATTCAATCTTCACCGACTTTATGCCTTTGACATTTTTGCTGCACTCAGTAAGTTTGAGTTGAATGGACAATTTTAAAGATTTTTTTTAAAGGCGTTCCACGACGGCCTATGTGCAAGGAGAACAAAAAAATAGAAAGAAAGAAAAAAGAAGACTATCTCTTTGTTTCAATGCATAATTTATTACTAAAAATGGTCTTTTGACTAATTCCGGCAGGCAGGCCGAGATTCAGCACACCACCCTTTCTCTCCACTCCATACTGAAAGGCGTGTTGGATTTGTGGAAGAGAAACGTTTGATAATACTGGGAAGAGAGACGTCTCCACCGCTCCTCCTGCCCATGGTCACACAGAAGCAAGGGCTTGCGCACACACACACACACACACACACACACACACAGCCAGGCGTTCTTTACATGCAAATGAACAGCATTCGGGCTCGGCAGTGGATGTACCTTTGTTTATATTTCTCACTGGGCTGCTAACAAAACAATTCAGGGCTAGTGAGGTATAGTGAGGTACAGTGAGGTATAGGGAGGTACAGTGAGGTATAGTGAAGTATAGTAAAGTATAGTGAGGTATAGTGAGGTAGACCACATTAGTGTTTAACTAATTTTCTAAAAGTATAATGCAAAGCAAGTAACTCCTTTCTCTCTCTCTCGCTCTACTTCTCTTTCTCTCTCTCTTCCTCTTTCACACACACACACAAGTTGCATAAAGTTATAAGGCCATCAAAAGATTTGTAATACAGAAAAAGAACAATAAATAAATAACAACAAATGAACGTGCACAGCACTACCAATGCAATCGCGTGGCACCCTGTTGGACGAGCTGCTAAAACATGATTACCCCAACAGCATGAGGAGGTCACTGGCATTAAGAGATTAGCTTAAATCCATAAGCAATCATCATTTGAATATTTGATTATTAATCTATCCTGTTAAATTGATTATGGTAGTGCCGAGGACAGATGGGGTCAGGCACAGCACCTGGCCACATATGGAGAGGTGTACTCTCACACACACATAAATACACACACACACCTGTTCCACCATCTTCCCAATCATTACTGCCTATCAAATATGTACTCTCTTCTCTCTCTCTCTCTCTCTCTCACTCTCTAACTCTCTCTCTCTCTCTCTCTCTCTCTCTCTCTCTCTCTCTCACTCTCTAACTCTCTAACTCTCTCTCTCTCTCTCTCTCTCTCTCTCTCTCTCTCTCTCTCTCTCTCTCTCTCTCTTCCAGGTGTGTCCTCTGTGTAAGCCTCAGGGCACAGTGTACTACAGCCATGAAATCAAGTTACATGAGAATGAATGAGCAGCGTGTGTGACCATCAAATACATTCCCATATACAGAAACACACAGACACACTTGCTAGTCTGTGCGGAAGAACATGAACTGAAACACAGCAGTCCATGAAACTGCAGTCCAACTTACCTTTCCTACTCCTGCAATCCCGTTTAGCACATTATAGCTCTGTAGGATCTTAGATTTACTTTCCTTTCAGAGTGTGACAACAGATGAGGAATATGTTGCAGTGGAACATGCCTGAAATATAGCCAGGCAATCTCTCTCATCAGTCATTTTCTTTTCTTTTAATTTGTTGTCTGTGGCTATAAGTTAAAAATCCCGATGACAGTAGCAGAAGTGGCCCGGGGTGATTTAATAAGGAGGGTGCTCACCCTGAAAAAGCTATGACATCTGTGCACTCACAAACTACTCTGCCCTGTGTCTGACGCTCGGTGTAATCTATATATAATCTACATTATAGTACCACTGGAGAGTGGTGGCCTATACATGCACACCTCTCTGTGTGTGTGTGTGTGTGTATATGTGTGTGTATGTGTGTGTGTCAGGTGGAGTGCCAAGTTGATGAGCTTGTCATACCTGATTATGTCACAGCGAAGCTAGCCTTCACAACTGACAGGACAAGTAAAGGTTCATATATACTTCTGTCGATATGCACAAGGAGAGAACACACACACACACACTCGGGAGAGAAGGCTGGGTGGGGTGCTGAGCGGGCTGCAGTGGGCCACTGGCCTGCTCTGGGATCTGACAGATGAGCGGGGGGCTGTTTAGCTGCCGCGGGTGAGAGCTCGCCGAAGTAAGTGCGGCTGGGAAGCTAATCGCCCTGTGATCTCTTAAACACGCTATGCTACGTTCAACGCCAGCTTTAGAACTCATTGAAAGGCCCCCGGAGGAGCACGGGAGGGGGAAGACTTACAGAAATTAGCTCGCCGCTAAACTGCTAAAGTCAGGCTAAAGCACTGATTTATTCAGCAGAGACAAAAGACCAAGGGAAGGTTTTAAGAGATTCATATCACCAGCAGAGTCTCCTCCAAGGAGCTGCGTGTGCAAGTGTGTGTGTGTGTGTGTGTGTGTGTGTGTGTGTGTGTGTGTGTGTGTGTGTGTGTGTGTGTGTGTTAAAGTGGATAAGTGAGGAGAGTGTGTGAGCATTTATGTAAGCTTATATATATGGTTAGTAAGCAAATATGTGAGGCTATATACAAAAATAGTGTACATAATAGGTGTGTGTGTGTGTGTGTGTGTGTGTGTGTGTGTGTGTGTGTGTGTGTGTGTGTGTGTGTGTGTGTCAGAGTGGATATGCGAAGTGGTGTGTGTGAGCATTTCTGTATGTAAGTGCATACTGTATATGTGGTTAGTAAGCAAATATGTGTGTGTATGTGTGCAAACTTAAAAGCAAATGAGCTTTGTAGGCCCCATATCTGATGAAAACACCCACCGCTGTTTTAAGCGTCCTCTCTCAGGGCCCGTTCCTCCACTACACCCTGCATTACTCCCCCACACAAGCACAGACCCACAAACATGCACATGACCCCACATGACACACAGTCCTCTCCCCTCAGCCCTCTCCACTCCCATCCTCTCTGTGGCCTGTCTTCAACATTATTATTCTTATTATTATTATTATTATTATTATTACTATTATTATTATTATTTTGGAAAAGCAGCGCTGAGAGCGCAGTGCGTCAGGGCCCCGTAAACAAATCTATTATTGGTGATGAATTGCATAATAACACCGGCATAATGCGTTTTCTCGCGCTGCAGTGTTTTGAGGTGCTGAACTGGAAAAAGTCCCCCGTCTGTAAAATTTGAATAAACACGAGCAGAAGACAGGAGAATATCATCAGCTCCAGTACAGCCCGCTGTGGCGGGAAGGCGGAGATGGTGGCGCTTGTTAATGAAATCCTGCCAGCCATTCATCAGCCTTCGTCTGCAGCGTCTTCTTTAATGTCTTCGACTGAAACTCACTGAGACAGATAGCTCGGGACTACGGCGTAGTACCGACTGCCCCGTGCTTCGAAGTAATCAAGACCCGAGGACCAGAACGCGTGGCAACCTTGCGCTGGGGTTTGCCTGGAGAGGATCTGGCTGGATGTTGTTCTAGTAGCGCTACAGTCAGACCACAGATGAGCACACAGCACTACGTTACGGTGGTGGGGCTTAAATCAGAGCACACAACAATCTCACAGTCACATGAACAAATCAGAGATCAGAGCACTGGCGTGTTGGTGGTGTCACAGAAGAATGGATTTGAACACGTTACACACGAATTTGGAAAACAGCCTTATAATGGTCTAGATTGATTGTAGATTTGAACACGCAAAAATGTGATGACAGTGTCACCTTAAGCAAAACATCACAGACATCTTACAGTGATGTGACTGAATTTCACCACTGTACAATGGTGGTACACTACAGCAGTGTAGCCAAAATAGGGTTTACAAAATATAACTGCCTTATGGTTGTGTAACCCAATGGGGAACCGTCAGGGCCCTCTACGCCCTCTCAGAGGGCCTAAAAATATTCTTAAAACATAAATATATATAATATAATTTATCCAATTTTATTTTATCTACTTACAGTTTGACAATCGACATTTAAACAATTACAAAAATATAAGCAAATAAATTATTCAAGCGTGTCTTTTCAAGGTGAGGTGAGGTGAGGGGTTAAGTGGAAGCCTGTGAGCCTGTGTCTCCCCCTATCAGGACTGTGATGCCTGCTGTTCGTTTACAGAGGGCCTGGCAGTTATAATTCAGCACAATACCAGTTTAAAATGACAGTAAAATTGACCAATCATATCTTCCCTCTTAGTGGGCGAGCTTAACTGTATGATAATTTCCGCCCGCTGTGGCGGCGCTAGCTGTCGTTAGCGTACCACCGCTAGCTAGTTTTGATTCAGTCCTTTGATGTCCTCGTGCGCGTTGTTTACATATTCCGCTCCCGAGGAACACGGAGCTGTGAACCTTATTTTGTTGGATCCTTATTTTGCTTAAGAAGTTATCTAGTACAGATATTATTGTTTATTGCGTTTCTAAAGCTGTACTGTCGTCTCAATTTTTTTCTTTATTGCAGTTAATTAGGAGAGGAAACAAATTTTTTCGGGGGGGGGGGGGGTGATGGGAGCGGGCCCAGGTATAATGGTCACGGTTCGCTACTAGTGTAACCAAATCACAGAAAGGAACATTTCTGAGTATAACAGAACTGGAATACAAGATGATTTCACAGTAATAGCAAAACAGTATGTAACCACACACCAGTCTTTCAGTCTAATCGAACTGTATTGCAGCTGTATCATGAGGTTTTAAGTAAACTGTGGGTTAGAATACACAACAGTTTAACAGTGGTGTAAACGAAAACTTAAGTTGGGGTTACAAACACTTCCTCCCTGAAAGGGAAGAAACAAATATGAATTCAAGCACTCCACTTGGTACATGGCTAATCACATAATATTGGTGCGAAAGCATAACTGTGCATAAAAGGCAAAGTCAAACTTTATCCCGGTATGCTGAATCCGAGGAGAGGCCAAAGTTCAGAGGTGTCAATTTCAGGTTCAGAAAGTAAAAGTCCTCACCAGGATTTTGCTCAAGCTTGCTAGATTTTCTAATTAGTGCAATCCAGGTAAAATTAGTGGAATCAACGCAATCCAGGAAGCCTGAGCAAAATCCTGGTGAGGACTTTTACTTTCTGAACCTGGAATTGACACCTC